>NC_053436.1:51080897-51351536 GCF_007990345.1 Gossypium hirsutum | reverse complement strand
CAGTGGTGGCTTACAGTTAAGAGGGCACTCAGCCGATCAGTTGACATGGGAATTTTCAAGACTGTTTTCCAGGGACAGTATGTGGGCACTAGTTATGTAGATGCTCAGAGGAGAGAGTTTCTGAACTTGACTCAAGCGGATAAATCAGTGGCTGAATATGAGGCTGAATTTTTACGATTGAGCTGCTATGCGCATGGGATGGTGGCAACTGAATATGAGTGCTGCGTTTGTTTCGAGGATGGTCTCAGAGATAGTCTACGAGTTTTGATAGCTCCACAGAGAGAGTGATATTTTGTTTCTTTGGTCGATAAGGCGAAGATCGACGAGGATGTGAAGCGCGCTGAGCACCAGAACCATGAGAAGGAAAAGGGTAGGAGCAAGAGGGATTTGGAGCCCTTAAGTTCATTTCAGAGGCCTAAGAAAAAGGCCAGAGTCGATGGGCCAGTTAGAGTTGGGCCCCATGTTGTTGTTATTGGACCACATCCCTATGTGGATTATGGGAGACGCCATCAAGGCGAGTGCTGGAAAAGGATCGGGGCATGTTTGATGTGTGGATCATTAGAGCATTGCATCAGAGATTGCCTACAAAGGCCCGAGTAGATGCGTGCCACTAGTTTGGGTAATGTACAGCCTTCGAGGAGTGGTCAGCAACTGTAGCACCCCAAACCCAGCCTAGAAGTTAGGCCCAAATCTGGCGTGTCACATTGAAGTGTTTTTCGAAAACCATGTTCTCATTCAAAACCCTTCTTACTACTCAAAACCTCTAGCCATTTTAAAACTTGTGAAACGTTAATTCCCTTAAAACCTTACTTGGTGTGGAAGCTTACTTTTAAACAGTTGCAAAAACGAGATATTTTCAAAACCAGTTGTTTTGGAAAACCGCGTCTTACTTCTAACAAATATTAAGCATACTAAATAAATTTCTCAAATAAAAATTCAAGAAAATAAAGAGGCCTTAATACAACCCAAATCAACCAAAATGCTTAACTAAATAAACGAAATAGAAAAACATGTGCAGCTGTGTGGTCCTCTTCGAATCCCCCTGTAACACTGATCCACCTAACGCTGGGGATTACTTACACAGTTAATAAATGGGGTGAGTTTACGAAAACTCAGTGTGTAATCCCCTTACTAGAGTAACAGTCAGTAAACAGATAGAATTCAGAATCAGTCTAGGCCGGAGCTCATTACAGTAACAGTACAGTCCAGTTCAGAGCATATGTGGGCCAAAGCCCTTTACAATATCATTTGGGTCACAGTACATAACAGAATCAATTGGGCCTAGCCCATCTTAGTCTCAATTGGGCCGAAACCCACATCGCACTAATATCACAATAGTATCATACATGCAATGCTGTGCAACCCACCCCAACATTCCAATCGCTACACACCAACTCCGTCCCCTGATACACATAATGTGAGGATATAAATATTGACCCACCCATCCGATACACATCAATGGTAGCCCGGTTACGATATTACATTCATTGCAGCAAGCTGCTAATAAAACATTAGGCTTAATAGCCATCGGTGGATCCATGGTCGTCAAGCAACCATACGATCCTCAGATACTTCCTCCGTTCCATAATTCCCAACCCATGCAATATGTCGTGTATGTCATGCTCGATCATCACACATGTATGCAGAATGACCATACTCAGTAACAGTCTTTTAAACATATATTAAGAGCATATCAGTCATACAACCACAGTTAAGTAAATTAAAACGCAGTCATACATTCATAATCAAATCAGTCAAATTTGAATCCTAAGTCGGTCATTTACCCTCAAGGGCAAAACAATCATTTTACCCTACAGGGGTATGTCAGTCATTTTACACTACAAGGGTATTTTGGTAATTTTACACTACAAGGGTGTTTCGATAATTTTACAAATCGAGGGTATTTCGATAATTTTACAAATCGAGGGTGTTTCGGTAATTTCATAAATCGAGGGTGTTTCAATAATTTTACAAATCGAAGGTATTTCGATAATTTTACAAATTAAGGGTATTTTGGTAATTTCACAATTGAGGGTATTTCGATAATTTTACAAATTTGGGTATTTCGGTAATTTTACAAATCGAGGGTGTTTCGGTAATTTCACAAGTCGGGGGTATTTCGATAATTTTACAATTCGAGAGTATTTTGGTAATTTCACAATCGAGGGTATTTTGGTAATTTCTCTTTAGTATAGGTTTATTACTTACCTTGGTCTGTTAACAAGTCCTCGTTGGCTAAAGTGAACAGATACTATGCACCAGGTAAGCTTCCAGAAAAGAGGAGGTGAGTAATTAAGACTACTTAAGTACCAAGCTCGCCCTAAATCCAATCCTAGACATGCATATACCCATTGCCACACCTTAACCTTATGACTCGTCCACGGTCACGATTAATTAATTATTTAAGTTTTATTTCTGCTTGAGTAATTACCAAAAACTAGGTCCGCAACCCCTTTACTAAACACTAACAAATCCACACTTATTCATTTGGCCCCTTTAGGCCCAATATCGTTCACATGGCCCATCAGGCCCAACCACATTCATATGGCCTATCAGGCCCAATCACATTCATATGGCCTATCAGGCCCAACTACTTTCCACCTAACAATTAGATTTACACAAGTGGACCTACGGGCCCATCGAGGCCCAGAACAGCCCCAGCACACGAGAACGCTCGTGGCGGCTTTCAGCTTTTGCTGATTTAACAAAAAAGGGGTGTGAATACACACCTGTTTATAAGAACGCACCGAAGTCCATGATCACCAACCTTGGCACATACTGCATTGGTTCTTAATCACCTTTTTTTTCTTATTCACCAATTCATCTGGTTCGCTCTATTTAAAGGCAGCTTCTCACCAATTCCCATGTTAGCTTCCCGATGTGGGATTACTTTCAACCATTAGGAAAATTCCTTATTTTCTTATGACCACCTCAACTATAGAGTTCCAGTCCAACTCCACCTCCTACACAGCTCAAATAGCAAAATAAATACTCCATTGCACATCCCAAGACTTGAACCGTAGACCTCACAGTTACACAACACGCCACCTTGCCACTCCACTATAGGCTCTTTCTTGTCATATTTTATCCTCAATTAAATATAAGGTCTATAGGCCAAAGTCTAGGTTCCCTTAAAAGAAAAATTGAAATAAATTGCAAGAGCCAAGACTTGAACCCAGGCTCCCTTGCAACCTTAATGACGCCACAACCACTAGACCACAAGCTTCCTTGTTTTATTTATTCACCACAAACCAAGCACCCAGGGTTTTATTCACTTAAAACTAAAATTTTTACTAAAGCTAAGGTTTGAACCTAAGATTTCTCTAATACTTCTCAGGGCCATTAACCACTAAAGCAGACATTTAATTGTGTCATTTCCTTGTACAATTAAATGCTTATATAAACCTCCTTACGGACCCATACTAAAGGCCCAATACTTCTAGGCCCAAATTCGGGGCGTTACAGCAGTCGCAAAGAGGCTGTGGTCAGGGCAGAGGTGCTGGTCATATTGAGGCGAGGTAGCCAGCTTTGGTTTATGTTGCACGTCACCGAGAGGATGGAGACCCCTTAGATGTTATTACGGGTACGTTTTTTTATCCATAATGTACCTCATACTGCACTGATTGATGTTGAGTCTATGCATTCTTATATAGCATGCACTGTGTTTGAAACTTTGGGCATAATGGTTGAAAACACTACGATTGAGGTTACTGTGTTGAGTCCATTAGGGTAGTCAGTGAGAGTAAAAAAACTATTTAAGGATGTACCTTTTGAGGTTCAAGAAATAATCTTTTTAGCAGATTTAATAGAACTCCCTTTTGGAGAATTTGATTTAATACTAGGTACGAACTGGTTGGTTAAAACATCAAGTGAATTTGGATTGCATTGCTAAATGGGTGGTACTGAAAACTGCGGAGGGTGATGAGGTAGTTGTAATTGGGGAGCATCGAAATTATTTGTCAAATGTGATTTTTGCACTAAGGGCTGAGAATTTGGTTCGTAAGAGTTGTGAGGCGTATCTAGCCTGCATCGATGTTTCAGATTCTGAGGGTTCTTCAATTAGAGATATCAAAACAGTTAAGGACTTTTTGGCTGTTTTTCTTGATGAGCTACCTGGGTTACCTCCAAACCGTGAAGTTGAGTTTGGGATTGAGCTCTTGCCTGGTATAGCTCTGGTGTCCATCGCCCCTTGTAGAATGGAACCGAAGGAGCTTGTCGAGCTAAAAGCTTAGATTCAAGAATTACTGGATCGAGGGTTCATCTGCCCTAGTGTGTCTCTGTGGGGAACATCAGTTTTATTTGTGACAAAGAAGGATGGATTAATGCGTATGTGCATCGACTATCGGTAATTGAATAAATTGACTATTAAGAATAAGTATCCCCTATCAAGGATTGATGATCTATTCGACCAATTTTGAGGAGCTTTGGTCTGCTCTAGGATTAATCTCCAATCAGGGTACCATCAACTGAGAGTTAAAAAGGCTGATGTTTATAAGATAGCGTTTCAGACTCGTTATGGTCATTACGAGTTCCTAGTGATGCTGTTTGGACTGACGAATACACCAGTGGCTTTTATGGATCTGATGAACCGTGTATTCTAGCCCTATCAGGATCAGTTCGTAGTGGTTTTTATAGATGACATCCTGATGTACTAAAAAACTGAAGATAAACATGATGCACATCTCTGAGTTGTTCTGTAGATTCTGAGGGAAAAACAACTGTACGCCAAGTTTAGTAAATATGAGTTCTGGTTACGAGAGGTAACATTTCTGGGACATGTGGTATCTACTGAAGGGATTAGGGTTGATATCCAAAAAATTTCAAGCTATTCTGGATTGGAAGCCACCTAGGACGGTATCTGAGATTTGAAGTTTTTTGGGTCTGGCAGGGTATTATAGACGTTTTGTAGAGGGGTTTACGTTGATTGCGCACCTCTGACTAAGTTGTTGCGTAAAGAGGTGCCGTTTGACTGGACTACTAGGCAGTAAGAGAATTTTGAGAAACTTAAGAAAGTTTTGACTGAGGCCCCTATCTTGATACAGCCAGAGTCCAGGAAAGAGTTTACTGTCTACAGTGATGCATCACATGTTGATTTGGGTTGTGTGTTGATGTAAGAGGGTAAGGTGGTGGTATATGCGTCTCGCTAGCTTGAGACTCATGAGGCAAATTATCTGATGCATGACTTGGAGTAGGCCGCGATGGTATTCACACTGAAAATTTGAAGGCATTACCTGTACGGTGAGAAGTGTATTATTTTCACGGATCACAAAAGCTCAAGTACCTCCCCACTCAAAAGGAGCTAAATCTTAAGTAGCGTAGATGGATTGAGCTGCTTAAGGATCATGACTACTCGATTGAATACCATCCTAGTAAGGCCAATGTGGTGGCTAATGCACTGAGTTGTAGGGCTATGATGGATCTGAGGGAAATGTTTGCTCGTCTCAGCTTATTTGATTATGGTAGTTTGTTGGCTGAACTTTAGGTTAAACTGACATGGATTGAGCAGATTAATGGTAAACAGTTGGAGGATGAGTCATTGGGTTCTCGATTTCAGCAGATTGAGAGTGGGGAAACTTCATATTTTAGACTGAATATGTGACAGCCCAAAATTGACCCTAGCCGGGAAGTGGTTTCGGGATCACTAAACCGAGTCACCGAAAGGTTTGAATGTGATGTTTATTGTCTAGAATATGTAATCATGAATGTGTAAAAATTTCAAGCTTCGATTTAGTCGATTGCATGAGAATTTAGTCAATAGGACTTATATGAGAAAATTTTAAAATGTGATAGGTCAATGCATGGGGACCTATTAGTGCATGTGGAAGAAAAAGGGGACTTGCATGTCAAATTCCCCCTCCCTAATATGTAGTGGCCGGCCATGCTATAGGTGGAAACATGTCTCCAACATGTTATGCTAGTGATGCATGTTAAGAAAAATAAAATAATAAGCATGGTGATTAAATAATGAAAGGAAGGGTGATGGAAAAAAAAAGTACATGGTCTCACCCCCCCTTGTTGCCGTGAATTGAAGAAAGAAAAAAAAAAGAGTTCATTCTTGAACATCCTTGGCCGAATAGAGGAAAGAAAGGAAGGGGAAAAAGGCTTGAGAAAATCGGCTATGGTGGTTGTTAGACTAAGGTATGTTTGATGTTGTCTTTGAGATGCATGCATGTTTTAAATAGCCCATGTTTAAACCTTGAATCTTGTTGATAACATGAGCAATCGGTCATGAGAAAGGGTTCAAGGAATGGTTGTTGTTCATGTTATTTGGATGAGAAATGGTGAGTTTTGTTGTTTCATGTTAAAGTTAGGTGAATGATGATAGAGGAGTGTTTGAACTATAAAAAAAATAAATCGGCTACCTTGTTATGAGCTAGGGCCGAATGTGGGTTTGGTTGTGTTTGAATATTACATGCTTGGTAGAATGGTGGATGAAGGTGCCGAATGTATGTTGGATTGATAGTCTCCAAATTGATTTTTTTTGTGTGCATGCATGACCGAATATACGTGGTCACATGAGTAAGGAAATGAGTTATTTGATATGTGGTAAAAGTTAAGTACTAAATCGAAGGTTGCTAAAATTGCCATTTCTTAGCCGAATATGTGCTTGATCAATGAAGGAATTGTTGAAGAACATAGGTGAACTTGGTGAGGGCAATCGGCCTAGTGTATAAATGATATGAAGATTTTAGGAAATTGTTTTGGTTAGGTGTATGTATGATTAAGTATATTCGGCAATATACTTAAAGTGGGTACATGATATTACATTATAATTATTGAGCTTGAGTATATGGATATGTGTATATGTGGTCATATAATGACATCTTGGTTTGAAAATTTAATGATGTGTGATTGCCGAATGTGATAAATAAATTCATGTTATTGAGTTAAATATTGAATACTCTTATTTGTATTATTTAAGCTCAAGAACCTAAAGGAGAGGCGTCCAACAAGGGGAAATCGAAGGTCATCGAGTAGCCGACTCGGAATTATTTTACCCAACATAAAGTAAGTCATTAAGCATGTAGTGGGTAGTGTTTCAAATGGTCATAATGTGTATGTATGGATGCTGATTGGAATGAATAAATATACATATATATATGCATGTACGTATGTGATGGTGAAATTGTTGAATGAATGAAAAGAGGTAAGATGTACTGAGTTGTTGATCTCGGCACTAAACGTGCGGGATAACCATTTATGACCATGAGATTGGCGCTAAGTGCGCGGGATTAAATTGTACAGCACTAAGGGTGCGATTTGACTATGTTGCACTAAGTGTGCGAAATGAATATGATGCACTAAGTGTGCGAATTGACCATGCGGCACTAAGAGTGCGAGTCTGACTATGTAGCACTAAGTGTGCGATTTGATTACGTGGCACTAAGTGTGCGAGTTGATTATATAGCACTGAGTGTGCGGGCTCAATATACATTCGTGAATCATTATGGACACTATGTGTGCGACACTATTGAGTCGATCGCGGACAGCGGGTCGGGTAAGTGTCTTAAGTACGTGGCTAATAGGTGCTATGCTTATACTTGGTGTTGAGCTCGGTAAGTTCGAACCTATGTGACAAATATACTTGAAGTCACGTACATAAGTTTTATCGTAGGATGGGTGAAAGGCCGTATAGTCGTTTGATTGTAACGAAAATAAATCGATTTATGAGATTGCTTCAATGTCCTATTGATGAGCATATAGAATGTGAATGCATGAATTGATATGAAATTGAGTTGATAGGTTGGAGGAACTATGGTAGGATTCGGTATGGATGGAGTAAATTGTCTCGTTCCGTTTTGCTTCCTCTTGTGATAATGTTGTTGATAGATGGTAGTGCATTGCTTATGACTTACTGAGTTATAAACTCACTCGATGTTTCCTTGTCACCCACTATAGGTTGCTTGGACTCATCTATTTTTGCGGGGTCGGGCCGTCATTGAAGTCATCACACCGGATAGCAAGTTTTGGTACTTTCTTCTTAGTGTGTTTAGAAGATCATTTTGGCATGTATAAGCTAGTACGTTGTGTTTGAATTATGGCATGTAAACTTTAAGCCATGCGAAAATGGCACGAATGTTCGATTGAATTGGATCAAGGGTAGGCATGAAATGGACCTAGTTACTTTCGTAACAGATGCTGGCAGCAGCAGTGTCATGAGATTGAAAAATCACTAAAAATAGTAGGAGTGGAATTAATTGATGAATAAATTATGTAATTGAAGCTCGATGAGTCTGCTTTCATGAGGAAGTAACGATAAGATCATATGGGCAGTATATTAAGAGATAATCAGATTTTAGTGGGACAGGGCCAGAACGGTTTCTGGATTCCCTGCTCCGACTTTGGAAATTCATTATAAATTAACCAGAGATAATTAGGGGTCGTACCATATATGTGCAGATTCCTCTCTGAGTCTAGTTTTCATAGAAACAAACGGCAACAGTATTGAAGCCCCGTGCAGGGAGATATCCCAGTCGTAATGGGCAAAGGTCAGTGTAGTCGACCCCTGCAACTTGGGGAACTTTGACTAATAAACAGTACTAATTGGCCCAACCAAAAATTCTAAAAAAAAAAGAATACATAGATGGGCACATGAGTCTAGTTTCTGGGAAAAATTACGAAACTGACTTTCGAGTTACGAAACTCAAGATATGATTTTTAAAACGACTAGTACACAGATTGGGCAGTGTCTGGAAAATAAATTTTGTAAGGGGTTAAAGCCAGTTAACACCTCGTGTTCGACTCCGGTGTCGGTTTCGGGTTCGGGGTGTTACAGAATAACGAAGGGGTACTGTATTTTCATGGGAGAGTTTGTGTACCGAGGGATAATGATTTAAGGCAGTCTATTCTACGAGAGGCACAGAGTAGTCCTTATGCTATGCATCCCTATAGGAACAAGATGTACCAAGGCCTTCATGAGTTATATTGGTGGCTAGGTCTTAGGCATGAAGTCACCGACTTTGTTTGTAAATGTCTGACTTGCTAGCAGGTCAAGGCTAAACATTAGTTACCTTCAGGGTTTCTTCAGCTAGTTAAGATTCCACTTTAGAAGTGGGAGAGAGTGACTATGGACTTCGTTAGTAGGCTGCCCTTAACGCCTGCTAAGAAGGATTTAGTATGAGTCATCGTGGATCGATTGACCAAGTCTGCCTATTTCATACTAGTCCGTACAGATTACTCATTACAAAAGTTGGCTAAGTTGTATGTGTCTGAGATAGTGAGACTGCATGGGGTATCAGTTTCCATAATATCTGATAGAGATCCTCACTTTACGTCTCAGTTCTGGAAGAAGCTGCATAAAGCATTGGGTACAAGGTTAGGCTTCAGTACTACGTTCCATCCACAGACAGATTGTCAGTTAGAGAGGGTGATTCAGATACTGGAGGACATGTTGAGGTGTTGTGTGATTGACTTCCGAGGCAGTTGGGAGGATTACTTGCCGCTAGGAGAGTTTGTGTACAATAATAGCTACAAGTCTAGCATACAGATGGCACCTTACGAGTCATTATATGGTCGTAGGTGTCGTACTCTTTTGTGTTGGACTGAGTTCGGTGAGTGGTGTGTTCTGGGCCCTAAATTGGTTTCTGATACCAAGGATAAAGTTTATAACACCCCGAACCTAGCCCGGACATTATGGCCGACTCCGGCGTGTCACATAAAAGTATTTTAGCGAAAACCTCATTTTCATTTAAAACCTTTCCTGAAAAGATTCATCTCCATTACTTTGTAAAATCTCTTTTCAGTTGCAACAGCTTTGTTTAAAGCATTTGATTTAAGAAAACTTATCATCTAAAACTTTAGTTGCGGAAACGTAGAAAAACATATTATGATTTAGGAAATCGTGTTCAACTTCTCGCTACTACAACACACAAAAATAATAACCCAAATAATAAAAAGGGAAGGCCTTATTACAATCCAAACTGAAAATCACTTAAGAAACTAAGATGCTTAAAAGAAAAACAAGTCCAAGTTGTCTTCCTAGCCGGCCACCTCAGAGTCCCTCCAAACATCAAACCTCCCACTGAGCTTCACCTGAGAAAAATAAAATAGGGGGTGAGTTTTCAAAAACTCAGTGTGTACACCCTCGTCAAGTAACAAGCATTCATCAATCATCATAAAATCACACATGCAATGCAGTGCAATGCAACCCACCCTAATAATCCATCCTCCACACATCAACTCCATCCCCTGGTACACATCATGTGGAGATATAAATATCGACCCACCCAACCGATACACTTCAATCGTAGCCCGGTTGCGGAACTACCTTCATTGCAGCAAGCTGCCGCACGCATATTGGGCTTAAAAGCCGTCAATGGATCCACGATTGTCAACCAACCATGCGACCCTCATATACTTCCTCCGTTCCAAAATTCCCAACCCATATGCAACCTAAACAGAATATCATATGTATGCAGCAGGTATGCATATAGCACTCATAGATCTTACATTCAATACATAGGGGTACTTTGGTCATTTTCACCCTTAGGGGTATTTCGGTAATTTTCTTTTATTTCGAGTTTTTACTTACCTTGGCCCGTTAACAAATCTTAAGAGCTAAGATGAACAAATACTATACGCTAGGTAGGATTCCAGAGAAGAGGAGTTGAGTCATTAAGACCGCTTAAGTACCAAGCTCTTCCTAGATCCAGTCCTAGACAAGCATATACCCGTTGCCTTACCTTAATCCTATGACTTGTCCACGGTCTTTAATTAATTAATTAAGTTTTATGATTGTTCATGCAGTTATCAGATACTAGGCCCAACCCTTTACAAAGCCCAGACAAATCCATATACCTGTATATAGCCCACTTGGCCCAATCTCTTTCATATGTCCCATTAAGCCCAATCACATTTATGTGGCCCATTAGGCCCAAATTACATTTACAGTCATTCTCACATACAATTTTCATCACATAGCATAATTATCAATTTTTGCCTATTGTGGGCCCAACAGCTCATCGGCCCCATTTAGCCCATTTTGGCCCGGTTGGCCAATTCACAGCCAAGTCCATGGAATCGCCCATAAGGCCTCAGACAACCTATTGATTTCCCCCTTACGAGTGTTCGCGCACTCGAAAGATTGTCGTAGCTAAACTTTCGGCTTTTCGACATTTTGACTTTTACCGATCTACTTGTGTGTGCAGTATAAGTACACACCTGGTAATAAAGCATGCTGTGATTTCCTTAACCCTAAACCTACAATCGATATCACCCTTCAATTAATCGTATACTTAATACGTATCTTTACCAAAACCAAAATCTCACCTTTCACCTTACCTTGCGCGACAAGTTATAACAACCCCTTCTTTAATTACTGACCATGATCAACTCCTAGACCTGCACCAATCTTAACTATTAAAACCAGAATAACAGGTGACTTGTATCCAACACAAGTCCCCCTTCCCTTAACTATGACCATTCGGCCAACTAAGATCAAGAACACTTACCAAAGTCTCTTACCTGAGGAGAAAATCGGCAAGGATTCAAAATACAGAGATTCGATGCCTAATCCTACCAAAACTGATTAGAAGAAGCGAGGAACTGAATACTCGATACTTAGCAAAAACTGATTGGGAGAGCAAACACTTACACTAGAATTGACTGAGTGGAAAGGGTAGTGGCGGCACCAAGGGTATTCGGCCAAAGAGATGTTCGGCCCTTGAGAGTTGTCTGGCAAGAGAAAGGTTATTCGGCACCAAGGGAAAAGAGAAGTAGAAGTCAGCTAGACCATAGAGAATTAAGTAGAGGAGGAAATTTGGCACAAGAAGGAAAAAGAAAGAAAAACAAGGGTTTTCGGCTTTTAGAAAATGGGTTTCCGGCAACAAGGTGAAGAAGAATTCGACATTAGCCTGACAACCTCACATTTGGCACCTATATATTGCCTCTATAGCCGAATTTCTCATGCCCAAATTCCCAATTCGCCTCCACCTCTTTTTCACTCCTCATCTCCTTGTTTTTCTCCCTGATAACTCCTTAATCCCCTCCTCAAATTTCTCCTCTTATCACTCCCTGTAGAGTTCATATCCAATGCCACCTTTGTCCATCTCTTAAGAAAAAATAAATCCCCCTTTTGAGCAAGGAGGGATTCGAACCCCTTCCCCCATTGCCTTGCATGTGACGCCACTTGCCACTCCACCACAAGGCTTCCTTGTGTCCAATTCTTCCTCCATTTATTCAAAAGCCCACCTACTTACCATTAGGGTTCTTTTAATAATTAACCCATAATTTCCTTTACCCTTAGGTTTGAACTCAAACCTTAACTAAGACCTACTATAATTAACACTTGGCTAGGAATGTTAAACATAATTTTTATCAAAACCAAAAACAAAGAAAGTTCGGGATTTCGGGATTTTTGAGGTGTTACAACTCTACCCCTAAAAGAAATTTCGTCCTTGAAATTTTACCTGGTTCAAACAGTTGAGGATATTGACATCGCATTACCTTCTCAGGTTCCCAAGTAGCTTCCTCAGCCTTGTGATTGAGGGCATTGACATCGCATTGCCTTCTCAGGTTCCCAAGTAGCCTCCTCAGTCTTGTGATTACGCCATAGCACTTTGACTAATGGAACGAACTTCCTTCTCAGTACCTTAACTTCATGACCAATTATTTGTATGGGCTCCTCCTCGAAAGTTAGGTCTTCCCTGACCTTGATTTCCTCAACCGCCACGACATGTGAAGGATCTAAGCGACTGGCCCTATCCGCCTTACAACCCTATATGGCCCAATGAACCTTGAGCTTAGCTTCCCCTTCCGTCCAAACCTTAGTACCTTCTTCACAGAGAGACCTTAAGGAAAACTAAGTCCCCCACTACATACTCTATCTTTCATTGTTTAAGGTTAGCATACGACTTTTGCCTATCCAAGGCCTCCTTCAACTGATCCCGAATCAATTTCACCTTATCCTCAGTATCTGCTACCAACTCAGGGCCTAAAACTTTTTGTTCGCCCAACTCCGTCCAACATGTTGGAATTCGACACCTTCGTCCATACAGTGCTTCATACGGAGCCATCCCAGTGCTTGCTTGATAGCTATTATTGTACATAAATTCAACCAATGGCAAATAGTCCTCCCAACTACCTCGGAACTCAATCACACATCCTCTCAGCATACCCTCCAATACTTGGATCACCCTTTCCGACTGTCCATCAGTTTGAGGGTGGAATGCTGTATTGAAGTTCAACCTAGTACCCAAGGCCTCATGCAGCTTCTTCCAAAATCGCAAAGTGAAACGTTGGTCCCTATAAGATATTATGGACACTGGCACTCCATGCAATCTTACAATTTCCGCCACATAAAACCTAGCCAGCTTTTGTAACGAGTAATCGGTGTGAACCGGTGCAAAATGGGCAGACTTGGTTAACCGATCCACTATAACCCATATCGAGTCTTTCTTAGTAGGAGTTAAGGGTAGCCCACTAACAAAGTCCATAGTGATCCTTTCCCACTTCCAAAGTGGAATCTTTACTGGCTGAAGCAATCCTGAAGGCAACTAATGCTCCGCCTTCACCTTCTGACAAACCAAGCATTTACCTACGAACTCCATAACCTTGCACTTCAGTCCAGGCCACCAGTAAAGCTCCCACAAGTTCTGATACATCTTGTTTCCGCCAGGATGCATAGCATAAAGGCTACTATGTGCTTCTTGCAGAATAGACTACCTTAGATCATTGTCCTTAGGTATACACATTCTTCCACAGAAACACAACACTCCTTCACTATTTATCCCAAAGTTTGATGTCTCCCCATTCTCTACTTGTCTAAGACGAGCACTCAAGGTCTCATCCTTTAATTGTTTACTCCTTATCTGCTCAATTCACATCGGTTTTACTTGAAGCTCCGCTAACAGGCTACCATCATCCAACAAACTTAAACAGGCGAGCATAGCCCTCAAGTCTGACTTAACCCTACGACTCAACGTGTCGGCTACCACATTTGCTTTGCCAGGGTGGTATTCAATCGTACAATCATAATCCTTTAGTAATTCCACCCACCTACGCTGCCTAAGGTTGAGCTCCTTATGGGTAAAGAGGTACTTCAAACTCTTATGGTCCGAATAAATTATGCACCTCTCTCCATATAAATAATGCCTCCATATCTTTAGCGCGAAAACCACCGCAGCTAGCTCCAAGTCATGGGTTGGGCAATTCACCTCGTGAGTATTAAGTTTCCATGACGCATATGCAACCACCTATCCTTCTTGCATCAATACACATCCCAAGCCCACATGCGACGTGTCACTATAAACCGTAAACTCCTTCCCAGACACTGGCTGAATCAACATAGGGGCCTCAGTTAAAACCTTTTTAAGTTTCCAAAACTCTCTTGCTGCTTGTCCATACAAACAAACGGTACCCCCTTCCTCAACAATGTAGTTAACGGTTCAACAATTACAGAAAAGCCCTCAACAAAACGCCTATAATATCATGCTAAGCCCAGAAAACTTCGAATTTTCGATACTATCTTGGTTGTTTTCCATTCTAACACTACTTCAGTTTTTTGGGGATCCACCTTAATCCCCTCAGCTGACACTACATGTCCTAGAAAAGTAACCTCCCTTAGCCAAAATTCACATTTACCAAATTTGGCATACAACAGCTTCTCCCTTAAAATCTGCAACACAATCCTTAAGTGTGCTTCATGCTCATCCTCATCTCTTGAGTACACCAAAATGTCATCCATGAAAACTACCTCCAACCGATCCAAGTAGAGTTGGAAGGCTCGATTCATAAGATCCATAAAAGCGGCAGGTGTGTTCGTCAGCTCGAATGGCATCACCAAGAACTCTTAGTGCCCATAACAAGTCCTGAAAGCTGTCTTATGAACATCTGCCTCCTTAACCCTCAATTGGTGATACCCCAAACGCAAGTCAATCTTTGAGAAAACGGGAGCTCCCCTAAACTGATAAAAAATATCATCGATTCTCGCCAAAGGGTACTTGTTTTTAATAGTTAATTTGTTTAAGTGACGGTAGTCGATGCACATTCGCAACATCCTATCCTTCTTCTTTACGAATAACACCGTAGCTCCCCACGAAGACACACTTGGTTAGATGAATCCTCGATCCAACAATTCTTGAATTTGTGCCTTAAGTTCTACCAACTCTTTTGGTGCCATTCGATAAGGGGATTTGGACACTGGAGCCATACCAGGTAACAACTCAATTCCAAATTCCACTTCTCTACTGGGCGATAACCCTGGCAGCTCCTTGGGAAAAACATTAGAAAATTCCTTAACTGTCCTCAACTCCCCAACAATAGGGCTCTTAACCTCCATGTCGCTAATATAAGCCAAATAGGCTTCGCATCCCTTTCGCACTAATTTCTCAACCCTTAATGCCGAAATCATGTTCGACAGATAATTTCGGTGTTCACCAATCAATACCACCTCCTCATCCTCCACCGTTCTTAATACCATTCATTTTGCAACGCAATCCAAGGTGGCTCGATATTTCACTAGCCAATCCATACCTAAGATTAAATCGAACTCACTAAATGGTAGTTCCATCAAATCCACTAAAAAGGTAACCCCTTGTACTACTAAGGGTACCTCCCTAAACAACTTATTCACTCCTAATGACTAACCTAATGGACTTATCACAGTCATCTTATTCGCAGTAATTTCAAACATATCACCTAAAGGTTCAGTCATATTGCATGCAACATATGAATGCGTCGATCCAATATCAATCAATGCGGTGTAAGGTAACTCATGAATAAATAACATACCCGTTATCACATTTGGGGCATCCCTATCTTCTCGGCAACGAGCAGCATAAACCAAAGCTGGCTGTCTCGCCTCAGCACGGCCTGCATTTTTGACTGGTGCTCCACGTCCACATCTATTGTTGTTATCACCCTTGGCCTGCCCACGACCCCTTGGCAGCAGTTGACCACCCCTTAGTGGCGGAGCACCACCTCGACCCGCAACTAGCACCTGTGCTGGCATTCTAGGGCAATTCTTGATCCTATGCTCCATGGATCCACAAGCTAGACAAGCTCTCGTCCTCTTCTAACACTCGCCTACATGACCTCTCCCACAATCAGCACAAGGTGGCACCCCTGGATTAACAGTAGAGGGCCTTGCTCTAACTGGCCCAATAATTCTGGCCCTAGCCCTAGGCCTCTGTCCAACACCAATAGTCTCAGCCTCCCTTTTATTCTTACCTCTTTCTTTCTCTCGATTTAGGCGCTCAGTGTGCTTTACCTCCTCTACTATCTTTGCTTTCTCTACCAACTCCGAGAAAACTCGCTCCCTTTGTGGAGCTATCAATACCCTAAGGCTATCTCTAAGTCCGTCCTTAAGCCTAACGCAACGCTTATAGTCCGTTGCCACCATAACTCTTGTATACCTTCTAAGGCATAGAAATTTTGCCTCATACTCCACCACAGATTTGTTTCCCTGAGTCAAGTTTAGGAACTCCTTCCTTGGAACGCAGCTTTGAAGAACACCCAAGTGACCTGCTTCGGCTGGGTGCCCTCTTTCACCGTTAGCCACCACTGGTAAGCTTCTTCCCTTAGCAGTGACACTACCCCTTTCAGCTTTTTCTTAGGTGAAAAGTCCAAGTCCTCCATTATCCTTTCAGTGGCCTCCAACCAATATTCAGCTATGTTAGGAGCCACACCAGCCACGCCCTTGAAGATCTCAGCCCCGTTCGATCGAAGTCACTCCGGAATGGATCCCCGACTTTTTGTGCCATTATTGGGCCCTGCGACCCTTTCCAAAATCCTCAGCATTACCTGCGACAATGCATCTTCCCCCACGGCCTGATCATACGGTCCATTCCCAACCACGGGTGAGGCCTGAGCCTCTTCTACTCCAACATTGGGCATATGGCCCAATGTCGATGATTCAGCCCTAACACCTCCCCAGCCTCGGCCATGGCCTCTTGCACCTCTACTAGCACTCATCATCGATTCACGTATTTTTTGGATTAAAATTTTATGAAGTCTTAGTTAGTTTTAATAATTAAACCGATGTTTTATAAAAGTATTTAAAGAGAAGGTTATTTTCGCAAATCCTCTACAATTTCAAGATCCTACAGGCTTCAGTTCCACTCTAACATAATCATCTAAAGTAGCCCTCTAACTATCTACTGTATAATAATTTAAACAGGCTTAAGAACGAAAGAACTTACTTGGTTTGACGTCGGAGACTCGGTGTGCCACACAATAAGAATTTTTCCAAAACATTATGATCCAAATTTTTTTAAAACTAAAGCCCAAATCACAAGGCCCACTTCACAGCCCGAGTTTTGCAACCTAGGCTCTGAAACCACAAAATATGACACCCCGAACCAAGCCCGGACATTATGGCTGACTCCGGCGTGTCACATAAAAGTCTTTTAGTGAAAACCTCATTTCATTGAAAACCCTTCCTTAAAAGATTCATCTCTATTACTTTGTAAAATCTCTTTTCAGTTGCAACAGCTTTGTTTAAAACATTTGATTTAAGAAAACTTATCATCTAAAATTTAGTTGCGGAAACGTAGAAAAACATATTATGATTTAGGAAACCGTGTTCAACTTCTCGTTACTACAATGCACAAATATAATAACAAAAATAATAAAAAGGGAATGCCTTATTACAATCCAAACTAAAAATCACTTAAGAAACTTATATGCTTAAAAGAAAAACAAGTCCAAGTTGTCTTGCTAGCCGGCCACCTCAGAGTCCCTCCAAACATCGAACCTCCACTAAGCTTCACCTGAGAAAAATAAAAGAGGGGGTGAGTTTTCAAAAACTCAATGTGTACACCCTCGTCAAATAACAAGCATTCATAAATCATCATAAAATGACACATGCAATGTAGTGCAATGCAACCCACCCCAATAATCCATCCGCTACACATCAACTCCATCCCCCGGTACACATCATGTGGGAATATAAATATCGACCCACCCAACTGATACACTTCAATCGTAGCCCAGTTGCGGAACTACCTTCATTGTAGTAAGCTGTCGATCACATATTGGGCTTAAAAGCCATTGGTGGATCCACAATTGTCAAGCAACCATGCGATCCTCACATACTTCCTTCGTTCCAAAATTCCCAACCCATATGCAATCTAAACAGAATATCATATGTATACAGCAAGTATGCATATAGCACTCATAGATCTTACATTCAATACATAGGGGTACTTTGGTCATTTTCACCCTTAGGGGTATTTCGGTAATTTTTCTTATTCTGAGTTTTTACTTACCTTGGCCTATTACCAAATCTTGAGAGCTAAGATGAATGAATACTATGCATCAGGTAGGATTCCAGAGAAAATGAGGTGAGTCATTAAGACTGCTTAAGTACCAAGCTCTCCCTAGATCCAATCCTAGACATGCATATACCTATTGCCACACCTTAACCCTATGACTTGTCCACGGTCTTTAATTAATTAATTAAGTTTTATGATTGTTCATGCAGTTATCAGATACTAGGCCCAACCCTTTACAAAGCCCAGACAAATCCACATACCTATATATAGCTCACTTGGCCTAATCTCTTTCATATGGCCCATTAAGCCCAATCACATTTATGTGGCCCATTAGGCCCAAATCACATTTATGTGGCCCATTAGGCCCAAATTACATTTATAGTTATGCTCATATACAATTTCCCATCATATAACATCAATTATCAATTTTTGCCTATTATGGCCCCAACAGCCCGTCGGCCCTATTTAGCCCATTTTGGCCCAGTTCGCCAATTCGCAGCCAAGTCCATGGAATCGCCCATGGGGCTTCAGACAAGCTATTGGTTTACCCTTTACGAGTGTTCGCGCACTCACAAGACTACCCTGCTAAACTTTCAGCATTTCGGCTTTTGCCGATCTACTTGTGTGTGTAGTGTAAGTACACACCTGGTAATAAAGCATGCTGCGATTTCTTTAGCCTCAAACCTACAATTGATATCACCCTTCAATTAATCGCATGCTTAATACGTATCTTTACCAAAACCAAAACCTCCCCATTCACCTTATCTTGCACAACAAGTTATAACAGCCCCTTCTTTAATCACTAACCACGATCAACTCCTAGATCTGCACCAATCTTAACTATAAAACTAGAATAATAGGTGACTTGTATCCAACACAAGTCCCCCTTCCCTTAACTATGACCATTCGGCCAACTAAGATCAAGAACACTTACCAAAGTCTCTTATTTGAGGAGCAAATTAGCAGGGATTTAAAAGACTGAGATTCGATGCCTAATCCTACCAAAACTGATTAGAAGAAGTGAGGAACTGAATACTCGATACTTAGTAAAAACTGATTGGGAGAGCAAACACTTACACTAGAATTGACTGAGTGGAAAGGGTAGTGGCGGCACCAAGGGTATTCGGCCAAAGAGATGTTCAACCCTTGAGATTTGTCTGGCAAGAGAAGGGTTATTCGGCACCAAGGGAAAAGAGAACAAGAAGTCGGCTAGACTATAGAGAATTGAGTAGAGGAGGAAAATTGGCACAAAGAGGAAAAAAGAAAGAAGAACAAAGGTTTTTGGCTTTTAGAAAAAGGGTTTCTGGCAACAAGGTGAAGAAGAATTCAGCATTAGCCTGGAAACCTCATATTCGACACCTATATATAGCCTCTATAGCCGAATTTCCCATGCCCAAATTCTTAATTCGACTCCAGCTCTTCTCGACTCCTCATTTTCTCGTTTTTCTCCCTGATAACTCTTTAATCCCCTCCTCAAATTTCTCTTCTTATCACTCCCTACAGAGTTCATATCCAACGCCACCTCTGTCCATCTCTTAAGCAAAAATAAATCCCCCTTTTGAGCAAGGAGGGATTCGAACCCCTTCCCCCTTGCCTTGCATGTGACGCCACTTGCCACTCCACCACAAGGCTTCCTTGTGTCCAATTCTTCCTTCATTTATTCAAAAACCCACCTACTTGCCATCAGGGTTCTTTTAATAATTAACCCATAATTTCCTTTACCCCTAGGTTTGAACTCAAACCTTAACTAAGACCCCACTATAGTTAACACTTGGCTAGGAATGTTAAACACAATTTTTATCAAAATCAAAAACAAAAAAAGTTTGGGATTTCGAGATTTTTGGGGTGTTACAAAGTTAGACTAATTCGGGATTGACTGAAGACAGCATCAGGCAGACAGAAGTCGTATACGGATCTAAAACGTAAGGAGATTGAGTATTCTGTGGGTGACTTTGTATTTCTCAAGGCCTTTCCATGGAAGAAGGTGCTGAGGCTTGGACGGAAGGGCAAGCTGAGCCCTCAGCTCATTAGACCTTACTGCATATTGAAATGTGTGGAACAGATTTCCTATAAGCTTGAGTTATGTTCAGAGTTAGATTGAATTCATGATGTGTTCTACGTCTCTATGTTAAGGCACTACCGCTCTGATCCCACACATGTTATCTCAACTAAGGGGATTGAGGTTAGACTGAATCTAACTTTCGAGGAGGAGCTAGTTCAGATTCTTGAGTGTGATGTAAAAGTGTTAAGGAAGAAATCTATCCCACTGGTTAAGGTACTTTGGCATAATCACAGCTCAGAAGAAGCCATGTGGGAACTTGATGAGGCGAAGCTACAACAATACGCTCATCTGTTTTAACCAAGTAAATTTTGAGGCTAAAATTTTCTTTTAGGGGGTAGAGTTGTAATGCCCCAAAATTTAAGCATTCATTTTTATGGTTGTGTTACACAATTGTATGTCTACCTCAGTGGTTAAGTGTTCTGGTAAGTGTCTGAGAAGTCTTGGGTTCAAGCCTTGGCTTGTACAAAGTTTTGTTTTTTACTTGATTAAACCCTATCTCTAGTCAGCGGGCTTCTTAAATAAATGTTCGTAAAACATGTCAGAAAAAGCCTATTGGTTTAGGGGATAGTAGCGTGTTATTGTTACCAAGAGACAGGAGTTTGAGTCTTATTACGCGCAATGTGTGTTTTATTTTGCAAGTTGCCATGTGAGAGGTTGTATGTCAGTGGAACTCTGATGCTTGGACAGTTGGAGTGTTTGAGGGGTGTAGGGGATAGTGTAGCCAAAATTTAAGAGGAGAAAGGGGAGTTTGGATAGTGATCGATTGAGAGATTTGAGGAGGGTTTTAGAGAGGTGATCATGGGAAGTTGATGAGAGAAAAGAGTGTTGTGCCGAATTGGAATTCTAAGCATTCATGGAATTCGGTTTTGGTAAGTTTGGCATTTCGTTTGGTTGCTTCTTTTTTGTGGAAACAGATTGGGGCCTAGGGAGTTTTGCGGTGTCTTTCATTTGTGCTTTCGAGGTTTTCATTTTGGGTATTTTTCCCTTCTCTACATGGTTGATTTCTCCCTTCTCCCCTCTTAAGGTTGTTCGGCTTTTTACTCCTAGGTCTAACCGATTCTCTTCGACTTCCCCAAGCCTTGGCCGATTATTGTAGAAGTTAATGTGTGTTGCACTTTTCTTCAGGCGTTGCTCTTCTCCCTCACCTTTTTTGGTCTATTGTTTTTCCGAGTACTGTTTCTCTCTATTTCTCTCTCAAATCATTTCTCTTACCCTCTCTTTTTATTTGGTACCCAAGCCGAATACTTCATCCCTTACTCTCTTCATCTTTGTTTGGTTTGATAGCTGTTATTTGACAAATCAGTGCGTTCACGGTTCCCCCTTATTTCTCTCTTCTCTTTCAACATTTATCAAGCCTCCCCTCTATCACACTATTGGAGCCAAATATTCTTCTCTTACTGTCGAATCTCACCTTCTCTATCTTATTTTGGTGGTTCTTTTGGTTTCTAGAGTTTCTAGAGGAGTGAAGGAGTTTACAAGTGATAACTGAATCATTCAAAACCTTTCCCTCATCATTTGGTTGGAGGTAACTCTGTTTGTAGTTACTGTGTTTAATTGGGGCATGTTGGCTTGCATTCCTGGGTGTTGCCCAAATGCTTATTTCCCTTACTTTTGGGTTTTGTGTTTTCTTTAAGGTAGTACATGATGTTTCAAGCCATGTGTTTAAGCAACCATACTAATGGATTTCACTGGTAACGTAGGTATTCGACAAGGAGCATGTGATCAATCTTAGTTAAGCGGTCTAAGAGGACTAAGTCGCATTTGTTCAACCAAGGCAAGCTTTATGTTTAGTTGGATTGTATTAAGGGAGGTTGTTAACCCTATTGTCAAATGACTAATAGAATACCTTGGTTGAATGTAGGTTTTGGGTGCTCGTGGGCTATTCACACGTTTCGCAATCAGGTGTGTAACCACACTGCTATAATCGTAAATTAGCAAAAGCCCAAAAATATGACAATTGACGCTAGACGAGTATGCACTCGCTCCTGTAGTAATTCGAACACATAAAATGTGGGCGTTTGATCATAGAAGCCACCACGAGCAGTTTCATGGGCTTAGGCCATTCTGGGCCACGTTAGGGCGAAATGGGTTATGTGGGCCCCACATGGGTAAACCACACGGATGGCTGAGGTTATTGGGCCAGGCTGTGTAGTTCACACGGCCAAGGCCATTTTTTTGGGATTCGTGGGACATACGGGCGTGTGGGCCCACATGGGTCGCATTATGGGCCTTGGGCCTCTTTTCACTGTTTGATTGTTAAGGTTGCACGGGTCGCCCGAGACGACTGTGGACCTATTTTTATGTTAGTAGGTATACTTAGACCCTAAATTGATGAAATGACTGTTATGCCCCTATGATGTAAAATGACTGATATGCCCCTATGATATGTTTGACTGTATTCGAGCATGCCAGTTGTATATTGCATACACGTATGATATTATGCCATGACACATGACATATTGCATGGGGATGGGTTTATTATGATTGGAGGAAGTGTACTGTACTGGTAGCTCTGCTGCAATTACTGTTTAGTGCCGCAACCGGTGCTATATTTTGGAGTGTAGGGATGGGTGGGTTGATTTCATCCCCACATAGAGTGTAGGGCTAGATGGAGTGGAGTGTAGAGGCTAGCTGGGTAAGATTTCTATTTGCATTTTGTACTGATACTGTTTCTGAAATGGGCTAAGGCCCGCTCTGATACTGTTACTGAATGGGCTAAGGCCCTAACTGAGACTGGACTGGTACTTAAACGGGGATAGGCCCAGATTGTATTTGTGTAATACCTGTTTGACTGTTTGTTTTTGGGGTTACACACAGAGTTTCATAAACTCACCCTTCGGCTTTTCTGCACAGGTAATCCTTAGGCAGATCGGTGCTGCGAAGGACTCGAAGATGGCCACACATCTGCTCATGCCTCTTTACTGGAGTTTTAATTTATAAGTAATTTGGATTTGGGTATTTCTATGTAATAAGGCCTCTTTAAAGTTTTAACTTCTAATTTGGGATTTTTACTTGCATTGATATAAATTGCTAGACGTAGGCAAAAGACGGGTTTCAAAAAGATAAATGTTTTTCAAAATACCACGTTTACACAACATAGTTTAAAAGCTTCCGCAACAAACAATATTTTAAAAGTAATCAATTTAATTCTCAGATGGATGATCAATTTGAACATATGATTCAAATTTTGAAGATATGTTTAGGTGCTATATTTTAGAATTCAAAGGCAATTGAAAAAGAAATATTTGTCGTTGGTTGAATTTGGTTATAATAACAGTTAATAGTCAAGTATAAAATTTGTACCATATGAGGTTTTATATGGTCACAAGTATAAAACTCCGGTGTTTTGGACTGAGTTCAGTGACAAAAGATACACGTAATTGGTTTGATTCGTTGAAACTGAAGAAACATGAAAGTGATCTGAGACAATTTAAAAGCAGTATTTGATCGTCAGAAATCCGATGTGAATCTAAGATGAAAAGAAATAGAGTTTCAGATTGGCGACATAATATTTTTGAAAGTTTCGCCATGGAAGAAAGTTCTCCTGTTTGGCCATAAAGGCAAATCAAGTCTCTAGTTTATCGGGATATAAAAGATTATTGAAAAGAATTGGACCTGTTGCGTGTTGATAGGTAGTTCTACAAAATTCAAAATTTTTTTATGAGTATATGTGTTATGACAGTATCGATCAGACCAATCATCTGTTAATGCTTTGATAAGTGTTAAATTCAGCCTGACACGACTTACAGTGAGAGATTGATTGAGATTCTAGCACTTGAAGAGAAAATTTGAGAAATAAAAAGGTAGCTTTAGTAAAAGTTTTCTGACAATGACATGATATAGAGGGAGCTGCCTAAGAACTGGAGGAAACTATGAGAAAGTAATATCTAAATCTCTTTACTGGTAAAATTTTCGAAGACGAAAATTCCTTAAGGGGGAGAGTTGTAACGACCCAATTTCGGTAAAATCAGAACAGTGGTTTCTGGACCACAAATATGAGCCGAAAAATAAAATTTATTTTATTTTTATTTTATGGTTCATAATATGATAGAAATGTTTTGTGAAAATTTTGATAAGAAAATTTTACTAATTATGTGTTTAATTACGAGAAGGACCAAATCGAATAAAATGCAAAAGTTGAATTCTAGTAGCTCGAAGGATCAAATAGCTATGGAATTCAAAACTTAAGGTCCTTATATGGTAATTAGACCATTAATAAAAAGTTAGTAGATATTTTTGGATGATTCATCCATGAAAAATTAGAAAAAGGCTAAGGTCTAAATTGGAAATCAAAATGATTAAAGATGATAAATTAATTAAATAGAAATAAAAATCATTTTATCATCTTCTTCCCCAAAATATTCCATGGAAACCCTAGGAGAGAGAGAATAAACTTTCTTGACCAAATTGGGTAAGTTTTCTTGTCCCGTTTTTAGTAATTTTGATATTTTTGAAACTAAGATTGCTTAATCTATCTATTTGGGGGATCAATTTAAAGAGTTATCAAAGTATGGAAATTAAGTCATGGATGTATATGCTGAAAATTTGAAATTTATGGCAGAAAATGTAACACCCCAAACCCAGCCCGGACGTTATGGCCGAATTTGGCGCGTCACATTGAAGTGTTTTAGCGAAAACCTTGTTTTCATTGAAAACCCTTCCTTAAAATGAGAAACCTTAATTAACTTATAAAAACTCTCTTTCAATTGTGAAAGCTTGTTTAAAACATATGATTTATGGAAACCTGTCATTTTAAAATTTAGTTGCGGAAACATAGAAAAACAATCTATGATTTAGAAAACCCATGTTCACCTTCTCATAATTACAACGCATAAAAATAACAATCCAAATAATAATAAAAGGGAGGGCCTTATTACATTCCAGTCTGAAATTACTTAATAAACTAGAAACTATATGCTCTTTTAAAAAAAAAACAAGTCCAAGTCATCTTGCTAGCTGGCCACCTCCGAGTCCCTCCAACCATCGAACCTTCTACTGAGCATCACCTGAGAAAAATAAAAGAGGGGATGAGTTTTCGAAAACTTAGTGTGTATGACCCTCGACGAATAATAAGCATTCATCAATCCATAAAATTATACATGCAACGCAATGTAGTGCAACCCACCCCAATAATCCAACCGGTACACATAAACTCCGTCCCCCGATACACATCATGTGGGGATATAAATATTGACCCACCCATCCGATACACATCAATGGTAGCCCAGTTGCGGAACTACATTTATTGCAGCAAGCTGCCAATCACATATTGGGCTTAAAAGCCGTTGGTAGACCCACGGTTGTCAAGCAACCATACGATCCTCATATACTTCCTCCGTTCCATAATTCCCAACCCATATGCAACCTAAACAGAATATCGTATGTATGCAGCAGATATACATGAACATCCATAAGTCTTACATTCCACACATAGGGGTATTTTAGTCATTTTCATCCCTAAGGGCATTTCAAAAAATTTCTCTTGTTATAGGTTTATTACTTACCTTGGCCAGTTAACAAGTCCCTGTTGGCTAAGGTGAACAGATGCTATGCACTAGGTAGGATTCCAGAGAAGAGGAGGTGAGTCATTAAGACCGCTTAAGTACCAAACTCTCCTTAGATCCAATCCTAGACATGCATATACCCATTACCAAACCTTAACCTTATGACTCGTCCACACTCGCAATTAATTAATTAAGTTTTATTTCAATTAAACAGTTATCAGATACTAGGCCCAAAACCCCTTATAGAGCCCAAACAAGTCTACATACATGCATATGGCCCACTAGGCCCAATCTCATTCATATGGCCCATTAGGCCCAAATCATATTCGTATGGCCCATTAGGCCCAAATTACATTCATATGGCCCATTAGGCCCAAATCTCATTCATATACATGCTTTCATATAATTTCCATCACTTAACATCAAGTTACCAATTTTGACTATTATGGGCCCAACAGCCCATCAGGCCCACTTAGCCCATCCTGGCTCGATTGGATAAAACACGGCGCAAGTTCATGGAATCACCCATGGGGCCTCAGATAACTTATCGGTTTCCCCCTTACTAGTGTTTGCAGACTCACAAGACTACCGTAGCCAAACTTTTAGCTTTTCGGCATTTCAGCTTTTCGGTATTTTGGCTTTTGCCGATCTACTACGTGTGTGCATTGTATGTACATACCTGGTAATAAAGCATGCTGCGATCCCCCTTACCCTGAGCCTATAATCGATATCACTCAATGATTACTCACATATACTTATCGAATACTTTACGAAAAGTCGAAGTCTCACCTTAACCTAACCTGAAACGCCAAGTCCTAATAGCTTTTCCTTGATCACTAATCACGAGTGCTACCCAGATCTGCATTAACCTTTATCATTAAAAACATATTGGGTGACTTGTATCCAGCATATGTCACCCTTTTTCTACTAAAGCCTATTCGGCCAACCTTTACTGAAGTGAAGAACACTTACCAAAGTTTCAACACCTAGGGAGCAAATCAGTAGAGATCCAAAAGACTGGGATTCGATACTAATCCTACCAAAAATGATAAGAAGAAGTGAGGGACACAGTGATCTATACTAGCAAAATCGATTGAGAGAGCAAAACACTTACAGTAGAATCGGTCGAAGTAGAAAGAGTAGTGGTGGCACATAGGATATTCAGCTCTTGAGACTTGTATGGTGAAAAAGGTTATTTAGCACAAAGAAAAGTAGAAATTGTTTAAAACCAGAGATGAATCAAAAAGAGAAATTGAGTAGGGAAGAATGGAAAATCGGCACAAAGAAAAAGAAGGAAGAACAAGGGATTTTTGGCTTTTAGATCTTTGGAGAAAAATGTGTTTTCTGGCAACAAGGTGAGGGAGAATTCGAAATTAGCCTGGGAACCTCACATTCGGCATCTATATATAACCTCTAGCCGAATTTCCTATCCCCTAATCCCCAATTCAGCTCCACCTCTTTACACTCCTTATTTCTTAATTTTCTCTCTGATAACCTCTTAATCCCCTCCTCAAATTTCTCCTCTTATCACTCCATACAAAGTTCACATTCAACGCCACCACTATCCATCCCTTAAGCAAAACTAAATACTTCCTTTGAGTAATGAGGGATTCGAACCCCTTACCTTCTTGCCTTGCATATGACGCCACTTGCCACTCCACCACAAGGCTTTCTTGTGTCCAATTCTTCCTTCATTTATTTAAAAGCCAACCTACTTGCCAACAATGTTCTTTTAATAATTAAACCATAATTTCCTTCACCCCTAAGTTCGAACTCAAACCTTAACCAAGACCTACTATCACATAATTAACACTTGACTAGGAATGTTAAACACAATTCTTTATCGAAACTGAAAAAAAAACAAAAGTTCGAGATTTCAGGATTTTTGGGGCGTTACAGAAAATGAAAGGTTGTTGATAGATAAACAATTTTTACAAAGTGATTTTTGATGAAAATATGATTTAGGGACTAAAATGTAAATTTGTGAAAATTGAAGAAAACTTCTTAGTTTTATAGAATATATGTGTTGTAATTTTTAAGGTGAAATTTTGGTTAGGCTTGGAATAGGATTAAATTACATAAATTTCATTTTTCGAGCCTAAGGTCGAAATTGGAATTTATGGAAAAGTTAGGGGCAAAATGTTAATTTTGCCTAGGATATAAATTAAGTTCACTTGAATATGATATGTGATAAATTGATGTAAAATTTACTCGTATAGATTCAGATAGATCAAATTCAGAGCTAAAACGAAGAAAAGAGGAAAATGTCGGATTAGTAGATTTTACGTAAACGAACATTTGTCGAGGTAAGTTCGTGTAACTAATTTGTGTATGTTTATATGTTTGAACTAAAATGCTGCTTTGTGAATTGTAAAAATATCATATATATGTGAAATTGAAATTGTATCTAACAAGCTCGATCAACGATAATGCCTGAAAAATGATAAATGATAAAAATGTTACTTTTATACTTGAAATGAATGTGGAATTTGTTTATTTGAATTATATGAATGTTATGGATGTATGAAATAATCACATGCCCGATAATGCTTGAAAAAAATGTTTAAATCCCAGTTGAATAAATGAAAAATCAATGGATATGTGATTTCCCAAATTGAATAAGGTCCCGCATTTATTGCAGACGAAATGTAACTCAGACGAGTAATCCTATTGACCTCATTATAGAAAGGATTTAGCCCAGACAGGTAATCCTGATATAAATCCTCTGTAGCTTTCGTTATCGATGGTATTTAGCCTGGATGGGTAATCCAGATCAAGTTCCCTAGAGCATATGTCATAAAAAGGATTTAGCCTGGACTAGTAATCGTATTGTTTACATGTGTGGCTCAAGAGTGTACTCTCTGAAATAGTACCTTACGGGTACCATTTAATATGAATTGACGGATCCTGATTTGTACACCTTGAGTGTACTACCTGTGTATCCATCGATATTTCAAATAAATTCAATGGGTGACAATCTATACATGAGAAGATATGAATAATAAAATGAGTTATTACATGTATCCGTCTGAAATACAAGTAAATGATGATACATGACAAGTGCTGTATGAAAGTATGAGATGATGATATTTGTATATGGAAATTATATGATGAGAATGTTCATCCTTGATTATAGACTTGTACACCTTAAGTGTACTACTACTCGTGCGACCTTAATATTTCAGATGATATGAATAATGTTCTGACATGAAATAATCTAAACTTGAGATGAACTATTATGAAATTATAGTTGTAATATAAAGAGATGATTTATACATGTTAAATGAATACATTTTGTGGAAAGCATATGTGCGTGGAAACTTGATTATTGTTGAGCCGATATATGTTTTGATGTTATTATGGAATATATGACTAACAAGGGCAATGAGAATGTGTGTAGGGCTTAAGGTCTAATTGATTGAATATGCCTTACATAGTTACCTCAAAATAGAATGAATGGTAAGTTAAGTACCATGTTTTACAAACTTACTAAGTGTTTTATGCTTACTTAGTTTTATTTTCCTGTTTTAGAGTAGATCGGAAGCTCGTTGGATTAGAAGCTTAGCGAGGATCGCTCACACTATCCATCAGCCCATGTCAATACAGTATGGTAAAGCAATTATGGTTATATTGGTCATATTGGCAAGCAATTATGATTATTGTAATCTAGTCGTTGGAATGGCTAGTGATGATTATGTTTTGGTATATGTATATATATGTATTTAAGTTTATTTTATGAAGATAACATAAGTGTTTATTATTGATTGATTGAGAAAGATTAAAATGAGTATGCTTATAAAAGGTAAGATTAAAAGCATGAGTGCATGTAACAATATATAATATCAGATGTTGTAAATTGCATGAACTCAATGCTTGGATTGGTTGGTGTTTGGATGTAAGTTTGGTGTAGGAATTTGGTATGATTTCGGGTGAGAAATGAAGCTAGGGATGGCTTCATTTTATCCACACTGGTTGACACACGGGTGTGTGTCTAGACCGTGTGTGACACATGGCCTAGTACATGGGAGTGTGGTTAGGCCGTGTGTCCTCTGTACCTTAAATTCGAGAAAATAAAATGCTCAGAATTGAGCACACAGGCGTGTGTCTCAGCTATGTTGTAATAGCTCGGGTTTAGCTAGATCGGAATAGTGGTTTTGAAGCCAGAAATCTGATGTTAGAAAAATTTTTAATATTTCTTTTTAGTATTTATAGTATGTTATTTGATATCTGTGAAAATTTCGTGAACTAATTCTATCGATTGGTTGGTTAATTTGTGAAAAAGTACTAAATCGCATGAAATGCAAAAGTTTCATTCTATTTGTTAAAAGAGTCAAATAACTTTGGTTTTTAACTATGGTGGCCTTAATTGTTAATTAAACCATTTGAAACATAAGTGGACAAAGATGGACATGGTTTATATTAAATGTTAATGTTTAGTAAAGGGTAAATAGGTAAAATAGCAAATAAATGATAATAATTAAAACAAAAACATAAAATTTTCATTCATTTATCTTCCTTAGCTGAAATTTTGAAGGAATGGATAGCCATGGTTAGGTTTTCATTCGGCCAAGCTTTCCTAGCTCATTAAGGTACGATTTTATCACGTTTTTAATGATTTCTACATTTTTGAGATCGTTGCAGCTAGGCCTAGCTTGCCCAGGGACTATTTTGTAAACCTGTTAAAGATTTTGAGAGTTTCCATTGTTGAATCTAGGTGTTTTTTGATGTTTAATGTTGAAATATGAAAGCTTGGTGATAGATTTTCATGTTTTGTAAAGTGATTCTTGATGAAAATGCAAAATAGGGATTAAATTGAGAAATGTGTAAAGTTAGTGGTTAAAAGTGTGAATAAATTAAAATTATGTGCTACTAAGGGCATTATGGTAATTCAGCTAGCATGGTTAATCTTGAATATCATTAATTTGTGATTTTGTGAAATAATGACTAAATTGTGAGAAATGTGAAATTTGTGAGGCAAAAGTGTAAATATGTTTTAAAGTGTATTTTGGACTAAATTGAATAAGTAAATGATTGAGTAAATTAATTTTGAGTATAATTAGATCAAGAAAAGCAGAATACAGACTTGGATCGTGGAAAAGATAAAGTTATTGATTAATCGACTCGATTCGCTATTTTAGCATCCGAGGTAAGTTCGTATGTATTAAGCATTGTAAATATTATGTTTTTAGTGCTTTGATATTGCATAAATTATATATGCGGTACGACATAGCTTTGTCTATATATGGCACTTAGTGTGCGATTTGAGATAGCTTCGGCTATATATGGCACATAGTGTGCGATTCGCGATAACTTCAGCTACCTACGGTAATTAGTGTGCGAGATATCAAGTGTGGCACTTAGTGTGCGAGTTATTGAGTATGGCACTTAGTGTGCGAAACATTGAGTATTCAACGACATTTCATGTATGTATGAACTTGTTATGGATTGGTACAGGTATGTACATGTATATTACGAGCTTAAAATCGAAGAATTTACAAAGTTGGCATATAAGCTTATGAATAAGCAGTTGAAAGGTTTGTTAGTAATTGTAAAGTACATGGTAATATGTTTAGATTGATGAATGTTGAATTTGTGATTGGTTAAGTTTATATCATACGAGCTTACTAAGCTATGAAGCATACTTTGTGTTATTTTTCTATATTTTATAGTGAATCAAGGGTAGCTCAAATTTGGGAGTCATCGGGAACATCATCACACTATCAAACATCTAAGTTGGTACTTTTGGATTATATATTTTTGGCATATGGCATGTATAGGCTAGTTGTGATATTTGGGTTGTGATTGTAGCCATAAGATTTGACTTGTAAATTGTATATGTTTTGGTTTGTATATATAGCCATGAGTGATGGCTTATTTTGGTATGTTGGGTATGAATGTGGTTATGGTTTTATAGTTTCTCAAATGGTTAATTGATTTGTGGAGTATAAAACGCTTGAGAAATGCCTTGATGAGGTATGATTTTAGATGTTGTCTGGTTATTTATAAGGAAGTTATGTGAGTGTGAATTATGGTAAATGAAATATATAGATTGATATTGTTTTGGCATGTATTTGACTAAGTAAATGGTAGTGATTTGAGATTTGGATTAGATGAAATTATAATGGCATGAATTGTGAATTTGGTTGATGATTTTGGCTGCCTAATTGTATGATGAAATGGTACCATTTTGGTTGTTTAGGTGAGCATGAATAAGGGTGGCAAATTGGCCTTGAAAATGACCTATTTTTGTCCACACGGGCAGAGACACGAGCTTACGTCTCAGCCGTGTGTGACACATGGTCATGTTATACGGTCGTGTGTCCCCTAGTGTTGAAGTTAAAATGAAGTCAGTATGTTCCACACGGTCTCACACATGGGCATGTGACTTGGCTGTGTTGCATAAGTCAGTATACCCTACAGTTTTGGCACGGCCTAGCACATAGCCTGGTACACGGGCGTGTGTGGCCACTTCAAAGGGCACACGAGCTAAACACAAGGGCGTGTGGTTGGCCATGTAACCCAAGTAAGTATGTATGCCCTATTTCTACACGGCCAGAGACTAGGGCGTGTCTAGAGCCGTGTAAGGCACACGGCCTGTTCACACCGGCGTGTGACCCCTGTATGGTTGAAATTTTTCTAAGTTTCCAAAATTTTTTGTATGTTATCGGTTTAGTCCTGAACCACTTCTAAAGCATGTTTAAGGCCTCGTAAGCTTGTTTGAGGAACACTATGATTGGTTGTGATTAAATTGTATTTGAATTGATGAATTATATGTGAAATGTGTATTTAAAAGTGTTGTAAGTTCGATAATACTCTGTAACCCTATTCCGACATTGAATACAGGTGAGGGCTATTACACGGGTGTACTACACAGCCTAGCACACAGTCGTTATCAAGTAATAAGTAAGTATCGAGTTATCGTCTCCACAGGGATTGTATTTGTGCCAAGTCAATTAATTTGTAAAATTAAATTAAAAATTTGATAAATAAAAACAATATAATTGAGAAGTGATGATTAAAATATATTAAACTAAATGCAATGATCCCTGATGTGACTTATCCTAACATGCAACTACATGAATGAAATAGATTTTAGTAGAATTAACACAATAAGCAACAATTATAACATAAATAAGGTAGGACAATTACTTTAATTAAACTCAAATTATTATCAACATGCTTATCAATATTTGGAAAAACATTCCATGGCAACTCGATCTTTCATGAGTTTGGAAACCACATTAGGTCCTTTCAGAATCCTTAACTTAGTAAATACGCATTTTATTGATCCTTATATACTAAAGTTTTCTTAGTAATCGTGTGAGGTAACAGGGACGTGTTAGGTTTGAAACAGTTTAATCACACCAATCTAAAAACTATGCAGATAACAGAGCCTGGTTAGGGTTGTTATGTAACCTACAATTTAATTGGGTTAGGATCTAAATTGAGCATGCACATTTCAATTATGTGTCCATTAGCCGTCGTCTGGTTAAGATCACTCAGCTAATTCAGGTGTATTTCAATCACGTATGAACGAAATACAGACTTGATTTTAATTGATAACATGATCAATTGAGGCACAAACATTATAAGCATGAATCAAATAAATATTATTCAATCAAAATAATCATCCTAGCTTAAATAAAATTAAGCTATCTTTGTTGTAAACAAGAACAGTAAACAGATAGCAAACATTCTTGAATTAAGTTAAAGTAAAGAAAGATTAAACCCAAATCAAAGTGGCTGTCACCCAAGACTCTGACTACGAGGGCCCTTTCGTTCCTTCGTTTCGCTCCTTTACTGATGGCTCTCCGAGGTGGCCACCAAGGGCTCTTTAAGAGGCTAATTTGCTAAAATTATTTATGCAAAGATGATGATAGGCGTGAGGGCTAAGAGAGTTGAGAGAGAAGATAATAATGAATGAGTGAGGGATGAGGGATGATTAGAAAATTGAGAAATGGGGTCTTATTTATAGGTGAGGCAAGGGAGCTAGTTTGCAAAAAATAGAAGTGTCCATCTTTTGCAAATTCATCCAAGGGTGGCCAGCCATAATTTGTGGAAATGTGGCTGATTTTTTCTTGATTTAAGTGCCACAACATCATCAGGATCAGGACTCGATCAATTGCAAATCACTGGGTAAATCTCCAATTTCTTCAACTCTTCAAGGACCTTGTGTAATTAAACCAAAATTTGATTTATGAGCATCCACAGGCAGCCAAATTTTGGCTTGACTTGGTCCTCCATTTGGATGGTTTTGTAATCAACATAAAGCTCTCAGACCTGTCCAGCAATAGTAGATAATTTAGAGGACCAAAGAATGTAATTTAACCATTTTAATTAATCAATTTATTTAATTAATTAAAACCCAATTTATTAATGAAACATATTAAAATAAATTATTAAATATAACTTTATATTTTATTATTTAATTTAATCATGCATGGCCCACTTTATAGCTTGAAAATATAATATGCTCAAATTAATATAAAAGAAGCCATTTTCTGTATGAAAACTATATAATAAAGCATAAAATCACATTTTAATAATTTCCATGTCTCAGTTTCATATTTTCATATATTTCATTAATTTATTAAGCAATTACTTAGTTTTAACAAAAAATTTAAGTAAAAAGGTGACGAATTATATAGGAAAAATCTTATATATTTTTCAGTTTACACACCCCCAAACTTAAATCATTGCTCTTCCCGAGTAATGTTCATGCACAGCACAAGGTTTCGCTAAAGCAAAATTGTTATAAGTGTAAGCAGCATCAATCCTTGCCCCATAATCATGGATTAATAAATTCATGCTCATAGATCTTTTTTATTAACAAGTAAATCATACACAAACATTTTGAAATTTTTATACTAAGTTTCAAGATATGCCAACATGAATCATAGTATGTATATATGTCACAGCCAAAGATAATATTCTTCATTCAACATAATTTCTCCTCAATCAAGCAAAACAATCATAAGGTTTATTTATGATCTTCATATGTTGAACCTAGAACTCCCTCTCCACTAATGTAGTAATCATCAAATCAATAGGTCTTTTATAAGGTTGTAATGGGACTCGGTTAAAGGTAGGGATTTTAAGAGATGGGACATTTAGGTTTCAAAATCTTAACCTTTAACTTTGTCTTGGATTTCTCGAAATTCAACCTTTTTCTTTAAGTGATCCTTTGGAATACCCCCAAACTTATTTTGAATTCATGTTCATATATTTTTTCTTTGTGGAAACTAAGCAAACTTTTCTTCGCTCTTTATTTTTTTTTAGCATGAACACGTACATCCATTGAAAATTTCCTAAAATGTCATTTAGCAGGACAACTTTAGTTAAGACAGGTGCACAAAATTAGGATAACTTCAAAAGATGGAGATATGGCTTGTAATGTAGATTCATTGCAATAAATAGGCCTTTTAAGCTCAAAATTATAGTTTAAAGGGTCTAATATCAAAAGATGGGCGTGAAAAGGCTCAAACAATCCAAAGAAATAGTTCCTATATCATTTTATATTTTTATGTCTCCTAGGATTTCGCCTTAAGAAAGTTACTAAGTCAATTCTAAAGATATAAACCTTCATGCATGTCTAATCTTAAAAGAAACTAAGTTTTCATGGCAAACATTACCTAAGACTAAGATCATACAATCATTCCATTCTTCATGATAACATATAATCAGTCAGATAAAATCATCATTCATGCTCGCATACAAGCTATCTCATTAACAAAGAATTTCTCTAAACATTCATTTATTAAAACATACTCATGAAATAAATGATTGAAACATACTTGAAAATTTTAAAATTTTTGAGCAACTATTTACCTTACCCCCTTTAAAAAGAAGCAATGTCCTCATTACAAGAACAAAGTAATGAATGAAAACTAAACATTAGGTAGGGTTAAAAAGAAAGAGAGGTGAATCATTAAGACTGCTTAAATAGCAAGTCTTTCCTTATAATCCAATTCTAGACATGTTCATTCCCATTACCACATCACTTAGTCTTTTTCTTTTTAAAGAAGCATTTATTCATGCTTGCTATGTTTTATTTTGCAAAAATTAAATCCTAGTTACTAAAGAAACAAATTCCTAAAAACCTAAAATAAATGAATAAAAAGACAATAATCCCCCCTTTTATTTTTCTAACTCATTCCCCTTGTCTTCTTTAGCTCCTTCTCCGCTTGTATGATCAGTATCTTCTGTCCATGTCTCAAAGATAGCATCTGGGAACTCAGGAACAAAAATGTTAGAGATATTTTTAAAAGTATTTCGAATCAAATCATCTCTAATTTTTGCATATTTCCAATAGGTTTGTTGTTGATTGTGCATGAACTTGCACATATCCATCAACATTGATAGCTCTGATTTCCTTGAAGTACTTGCAAAAGTTGGCATGAGAGTTGTATATTCAGGTTCAACACTCAGCTTGACTGGTTCTTTTTCTGGCTCAACCCTTGGTTTAGGGTTTTTCAGATCCATAAACTAGTTTAGGATTGTTTGGTTCCTTATCAGATTCTTCTTCTTCAGCGGCTGTAACTATTCAGTTTCAGTTTCATTTGTTGACTCCTCAGTTTCTGGCTCAGTTGGTTCTTCTTGCTCACTTTGATTTAGCTCATACACCTTCTCTACTAACCTTTCAAGATCATGACTTGTAATGCACCCTTGGACATATTGCCCCTTCAAATTCGCTTGTGTTTTAACACGGGCCCTTAAGCAAAGTGAAGTGATTAATGATGATAAATAAGCATTTCCTGTCTTCTTTTTAGCACAGCCATAAATCTCATTGAGAATAATTTTCCCAACGTTAATGGACTTTTCTGTCAAGACTGCATATAACAATAGCATTCATTCCATTGAGATGGTGGAACTATGTGAGATAGGCATAAAACTGTAACGAACAAAATAAAGCCATATATTTGCTACTGGTCTTAGGTATTCCCTTAGGCAAGAATGGCTTCCATACTTTCTTATAATCCATTGGGATCCCGGATTTGTCACAACATCAAGTACTTGTTGAAGAAAATCCCAATTTATGTGGGTAGTACTCATCTTCTTCAACATCAGGTAGTTAAACAAATCATTGATAGACTTAAAAGTAAGAGGTACCTTTTTCTTCTAAACAATGACCTTAGTAGCATCTTGTGTGGTCAAACTTGCATAGAACTCTCGAACTAGTAAATTATTGGGAGGCAAACGAGCATCACAAAATCATTCCCACTTGAGAGCATTGGTTGTCTTTCTAATTGGCATAGAGACAACCATCAAATCATTACTCTTCAAGTGAAAACCTTTTTCCAGCATCATAAGTTGATGCCTAAAAATTGAATCAAATCTCTCTTTCACTTCTTCATTGATCACAATCAGGTTTTCAGAAGTAGTATTCGATGATCTAGTTCTTTTGTGAGATATTGTATTTTCCCAAAAATTCAGAAAAGTTCTACTTATAGGGGAAGAAGAGAAATCGGCAAGTGGGTAGGATTTGCTTCGGCAAACCTTGCGATGGCAAAGAGGTTACGACGGTAATGGTGTGGTGTGCAGTGGCAATAGCGGCTACATGCGGCAGCGACGTTGATGCTCCAACGATCTCTTTATCGACAAAAGGGGAGAAGAACTAGGGTTCCTTTCGGGATTTGAGGTTGACGGCACAAGAGAAAAGTTTAAGGATTTTTTGGGTTTAAGCAAATAGCATTGGGGGATATAAAAAATAGTAGAATGAAGAGGGGTTTATATAGGGAAAAATTATTGAAACATGTAGCAAAAACTTAGCTACATTAAGGTTACTTAGGTAGCAAGCAATGGAAATGGCGACAATAGGTGTGGAGTTTTCCCTCTTTTTGCTGTCTTGGGCCTCAAATTCAGACTGAATCTTACTAAAAAAACTGATTAGTACTTGGGCCAAATTTGACCCCCTTTATTAACATTAAAATTTAAAATTTAAACAAAACAAATGAAACTAAAAAAATTTTAAATCTTAATTAGAAAATTTCTTCTCAATAAATTACATTAAATTAATTCCCAGGAAAGGTTGGAGGGGTCACGTGGTCCCGCTTAAGTTCCAATCTCCTTAGATAGAATTAATTAAATGTACTATATTAAGAAAATAAATCCTAATTATTTATTTATTTACAAAACAAGTTAATGAAAAATCAAGGGTCTGTTTATTTGAATAAGGATTCAACTCGCTCAACATCACTATCCTGATAATGTTTGAGACATTGACCATTGACTTTAAACGTACCTCCGTAATTGTCGTATAATTCAATAGCCCCATAAGAATAAACTTAATAGATGGTAAGTCCTTTCCATTGGGATTTCAGCTTCCCAGGAAATAACTTTAGGTTTGAATCAAACAACAAAACCTTCTGACCTTCTTTAAACTCGCAAGGTCGTATATGACTATCATGCCATCTTTTTTATCTTTCTTTATACATTTTGGCATTCTCATAAGAAAACAACCTCAGCTCTTCCAACTCATCCAATTGTAACATCCTTCTCTCACCGGCTTGCTTAAGATCAAAATTCAACTTCTTCAAAGCCTAGTGAGCTCTATTCTCCAACTTTAATGGCAAATGACATGCCTTCCCAGAAACCAACCGATAAGGACTCATTCCTAACGGTGTCTTAAATGTTGTTTGATAGGCCATAATGCATCATCGAGCCTTCGAGACTAATCATTTCTACTGGGGCATACTACCTTTTCCAGGATAGCTTTGATTTCATGGTTCACTCTTTCAACTTTCCCATTGGACTGGGGTGATAAGCAGTAGCAATCTTGTGCTTCACATCATATTTGTCAAGCAACCTCTTAAGCCACTTGTTCACAAAATGAGAACCTTTATCACTAATAATAGCTTTTGGTGTCCCAAATCGTGTAAACACATGCTTATGTAGGAATTGCATGACTACCTTAGCATCATTTGTAGGGTATGCTTCAGCTTCAACCCACTTAGATACATAGTCCACAGCAACTAAGACGTATTTGTTCCCATATAAAGAAGGAAACGAGCCGAAAAAGTCAATTCCCTATGCGTCTAATAATTCAATCTCCAAAATATTTGTTAAGGGCATTTCATTCCTCCTTGACATGTTTCTGCTCCTCTGGCATCTATCACAGTTCTTCACATAGGCATAAACATCTTTAAATAGTGTAGGCCAAAAGAAACCTGCATGCAAACCTTAGCTGTAGTACATTCACCACCAAAGTGTGCCCCACTTGGAGATGAATGGCAATGATATAAGATCTTGGCAATCTCACTTTTAGCTACACACTTTTAGGTTATATTATCTGCACACTGTTTAAACAAGAACGGGTCTTCCCAAAAATAATACCGACTATCATGATGGAATTTCTTCCTTTGTTGGTATGTCATTTCTTGAGGAATTAGTCCACATGCAAGATAATTGGAAAAATTAGCAAACCAAGGTGTTTCATGAATTCGACTCACCTCAAATAAGTGTTCATCTAGGAAATTCTCATTGATAGGCACATGTGACCGAGTTACCTCATCTTGCTCCTCGACAGATGATCAGCTACTTGATTTTCAACACCTTTTCTGTCTTGAATCTCAAGGACAAATTTCTTGGAGTAAAAGTATCCAACGAATTAGCCTCGGTTTTGCATCTTTCTTCGTGAGCAGGTATTTAATAGTCGCATGGTTAGTAAATACTATAACTTTGGTACCTATAAGATATGAATGGAATTTGTCAAAAGAAAAGACTATAGCAAATAGTTCCTTTTCAGTTATTGTATAATTGAGTTAGGCTCCCATCAAGGTTCTACTTGCACATCAACTCAAAAGGTGTGCTCCAATTGGGTGTAATGATTATTGGGGCTGAGATTAACTATTTTTCATCTCTTCAAAAGCTTCTAAACATGCTTTGTTAAAATTGAACACTGTATCTTTCTTTAACAACAAACACAATGGTTTAGAAATTTTCAAAAAATCTTTGATAAACTTTCAGTAAAAACCGAAATGACCTAAGAAACTTCTGACTCCTTTCACATTCATTGGGGTTGGTAATCTTTCAATTACGTCCACCTTTTCTTTTTTGACTTCAATTCCTTTCTTTGAAATTCTATGCCCTAAGACAATCCCTTCCTTAACCATAAAATGACATTTCTCCCAGTTAAGGACAAGATCCGTCTCTTCACATCTCTTCAGTACCTTAGCCAAATTACTCAAACAAATATCATAAGTGTTACCAAAAACAAAAAAAATCATCCATGAAAACCTCAACAAAATTTTCAATCATATCAGTGAATATTGTCATCATGCATCGTTGAAAGGTTGCGGGTGCATTGCATAAACCAAAAGGCATTCACCTAAAAGTAAACGTACCGTGCAGAAAAGTAAAGGTTATTTTATGTTGGTCTTCTGGGGCTACAACTATTTGGTTATATCCTGAATAACCATCTAAAAAATAATAGAATTCATTACCTGCTAGTTGATCTAACATATGATCCATAAAAGGCAATGGAAAATGGTCCTTCCGAGTGGCTTTATTTAACTTTCTGTAGTCAACACAAATTCTCTAACCAATAACAGTTCTTGTTGGGGTCAATTCATTACGCTCATTCTCAACAATCATAATTCCACCTATCTTCGGCACACACTGCACCGGACTTACCCACGAACTATCTGAAATTGTATAGATGATTCCTGCATCTAACCATTTGATCACTTCTTTTCTCACAACCTCCTTCATAATAGGATTGAGCCTCCTTTGCCTATCAATTCGAGCTTTTTCACCTTCCTCTAGAATAATTTTTTGCATGCAAAATGAAGGGCTTATACCTCGAATATCAACTATGGTCCAACCAATTTTTTTCTTAAATTTCTTTAGAATAACAATTAGTTGCTCCTCTTGATTTTTTGTCAGTTCTGCTGAATTAATCATAGAAAAAGTGGAACAGTCACCTAAATAAACATATTTCAAATGGGAAGGAAGTACCTTTAGTTCGAGTGTAGGTGGTACTTCGATTGACAATTTGGGTTGCACAAATTCTCTAACTTCTAACTCCAACGGTTCAAACCGTGTGGATTGACTAAAAATTTCTCGGATTGGCTTCCACCAGAACCATGTTTTCTTCACTTTCTTCATCCTCCAAAGGGTGAGATCTTAAGGTTTTCTCCAATGGATCTTCTTCAAAATTTCTTTCCATAGAAATCAAGGCTTCTAACTCTTCCATAATTGATCACTCTTCTGTTGGATCACAAAATTTCATTACTTTAAGAATGTTAAAAGTTACCTGATCATCTTGAACTTGCATGGTGAGTTTGCCTTTCTGGACATCAATTAACATTCTTCCCATAGCTAGGAAAGGTCTCCCAAGGATAATTGGCACTTTCTTATCTGCTTCAAAATCTAAAATAATGAAATCAGTAGGAAAAATAAATTTATCGACTCTTACCAAAACATCATTGATCTTTCCTTCGAGGTATGCTAAAGATCGATCCACAAGCTGGAGCGTCACAGTTGTAGGTCTTACTTCTCCTATCCCTAGCATCTTCAAAATAGACTTAGGCATCAAGTTGATACTTGCTCTTAAGTCACACAAAGCTTTACCACAGTGAGATTCACCAATGTTACAGGGTATCGTAAAGCTTCTTGGATCCTTCAATTTTGGTGGCAGGTTGTTCTACAGGAATGCACTGCACTCCTTTGTCAAGGTGACAGTCTCATACTCACTCAGTCGTTTCTTCTTGGATAGTACATCCTTCATAAACTTCACGTAATTCGACATTTGTTCTAAAGCCTCCACCAATGGAATATTGATGTGTAATTACTTTAGAACATCCAAAAACTTCTTGAATTGTATCTCCTGTTTCTGCTTGTGTTGCTGCAATCTTTACGGATATAGAGGTGATGGAACTTTTGATTAAATCAGACAACTCTTCTGAGTAGGTAAATCTGCATCCAAAGAAGATGTTAAAGTATCTAAATTCACTAAGCTAGGATTTACCTTGTCAGTCTTTGTAGATTCTGATTCTTTTGGTGTATGAATTTCAACAGCTGGTTGACTTTCCTCCTTTTCAACAGGTTCGTCTTTGACCTCAATCAATCTGGGTTCTAGAATTTTACCACTTCACAATGCCACTGTGTTGATATGTTCTTTACCCAAGTTTCTTGGATTCTCGGTATTGCTCGACAATGTTCCTTGCAGTCTATTTCGAAGCTCCATACCTAACTGGCCCATTTGATTTTCCAAATTTTTCAATGTTGCTGCTTGGCTCTGGATCAAAGCCTCATTCTTTGCCATGTATGCTTTCAACAAGTTCTCCAAACTATTTGATTATTCATCATGGGTTGGTTTTGGAGCTTGCTGATTAAACCCTTAAGATTGGTTGGGTCTATGCTGCATAAAGTTGTTGTTTGGTCCATTTCCTTAGTTGCTCCAAGAAATTTTGGGATGATTACACCATGAAGGATTATAGAAGTTGGACTGAGGTCCTTGTCCACTCCTATTTTGATGTTGGTTCCCCACATAGTACACTAACTCTGGATTCAATGGGTAATTCTTGAAAGAATGACCTTCCCCATAGTACACACAGGAAATTACTTCAAATGGACTTGGTGGTTGAGCTACAAAATTATTAACACTATTAGCAGTAAAATGCTTTAACATAGAGGAAATAGACGATACCTGAGCTGATAACGAAGTGAGAGCATCAACTTCATGAACTACAACTACTCCTGTTCCTGAAGTTGTTCGATTTGTTGGACATTGATAGTTATTACTTGCGATCCTCTTGATGATCTATAAGGCTCGTTATAAGACTTAGACAAAATTGCACCATTCGCAGAAGCATTTACCATCAATCTTGTATGTGTATTGAGACCATTATACAATGTCTCCAACTGGATACAATGAGGAATACCATGGTGAGGACACTTACGAAGTAACTCCTTGAATCGCTTCCAAGCCTCATACACAGACTCGTCATCCAATTGTTGGAAAGTTGTGATATCGTTCCTCAACTTAGCGTTCTTGCTAGGCGGAAAATACTTTACCAAAAATCTCTCTGCTAATTCATGCCATGTAGATATGGAACTTGGTGGCAATGAATTGAGCCATGCTCGTGCTTGATCTCGCAATGAGTACGGAAACAACTTCAACCTCAGTGCGTCTTCAGTCACACCGGCTATCTTGAATGAATCACTCACCTCCATAAACAATCAAATGTGGAGATGAGGGTCTTTCATGGGCATTCCACTAAATTGGCCCACCGTTTGTAGAATTTGAAACATCACTGGTTTCAATTCGAATTGGGTTACCTCAACATCTATCCTTCTAATTCCTGGATTTAACTCATTGAAAAATGGCACAGCATATTGTCTGATGCATCGATCCTTATCATCGACAATGAGGATGGGATTTCGTACATGATTGGCTTCATTACCTTGGTCTTGATTTTGATTTCCAAGGTCCATCTCGACTTGTCTTTGAGCTATTTGTTCACATCTTCTTTGTCTGAAAGTTCGCTCAATTTTAGGGTCTACTGGGAGTAAATTGATAATCTGAGCTTTGCTCATAAACACTTGAAAAGAAAATCACAAAATTAAAAAGAAAAAGAAAAAGTTAGTAATGTTAGAAATAACCAAATTTAAAATAAATAATTTCACAAAAATGACTGTGGCAACAGTTGACAATCCCCGGCAACGGCTCAAAAAACTTGTAACGCTCGAGTTTGTGCAAGTGTACATAGTCATTATCAAGTAATAAGTAAGTATCGAGTTATCATCTCCACAGGGATTGTATTTGTGCTAAGTCAATTAATTTGTAAAATTATATTAACAATTTGATATAGAAAAACAATATAATTGAGAAGTGATGATTAAAATATATTAAACTAAATGCAATGATCCCTGATGTGATTTATCCTAACATGCAACTATATGAATGAAATAGATTTTAGTATAATTAACACAATAAGCAGCAATTATAACATAAATAAGCTAGGACAATTACTTTAATTAAACTCAAATTATTATCAACATGCTTAACAATATTCAGAAGCATTCAATGGCAGCTCGATCTTTCATGAGTTTCAAAACCACATTAGGTCCTTTCGGAATCCTTTACTTAGTAAATACATATTTTACGGATTCTTATTTACTAAGGGTTTCTTAGTATTCGTGCGAGGTAACAGGGATGTGTTAGGTTTGAAACAGTTTAATCACACCAATCTAAAAACTATGCAGATAACAAAGCCTGGTTAGGGTTGTTATGTAACCTACAATGTAATCGGGTTAGGATCTAAATTGAGCATGCACATTTCAATTATGTGTCCATTAGTCATCGTCTGGTTAGGATCACTCAACTAATTCAGGTGCATTTCAATCACGTATGAATGAAATACAGACTTGATTTTAATTGAAAACATGATCGATTGAGGCACAAACATTATAAGCATGAATCAAATAAATATTATTCAATCAAAATAATCATCCTAGCTTAAATAAAATTAAGCTATCATTGTTGTAAACAAGAACAGTAAACACATAGCATTCTTGAATTAAGTTAAAGAAAAGAAAGATTAAACCAAAATCAAAGTGGTTGTCACCCAATACTCTAACTGATGAGGGCTCCTTCGTTCCTTCGCTTCGCTCCTTTGTGGATGGCTTTTCGAGGTGGCCGACCAAGGGATTTTTAAGATGCTAATTTGGTAAAAATCTTTATGCAAAATTGATGATAGGCGTGAGGCTAAGAGAGTTGAGAGAGGAGAGAATGATGAATGAGTGAGGTATGGTTGAAGGATGAGGGATAAGGGATGATTAGAAAAGTGAGAAATGGGGTCTTTTTTATAGGTGAGGCAAGGAAGCTAGTTTTCTAAAAATAGGAGTGTTCATCTTTTGCAAATTTATCTAAGGGTGGTCGGCCATGATTTGTGGAAATGTAGCTGATTGTTGCTTGATTTAAGTGCCACAACATCATCAGGCTCAAGACTCGGTCAATTGCAAATCTCTGGGTAAATCTTCGATTTCTTCAACTCTTCAAGGACCTTGTGTAATTAAATCAAAATTTGGTTTATCAGCATCCACACGCAGCCAAATTTTGGGTTGACTTGGTCCTCCATTTGGATGGTTTTGTAATCAACATAAAGCTCTCAGACTTGTCCAGCAATAGTAAATAATTTAGAGGACCAAAGAATGTAACTTAACCACTTTAATTAATCAATTTGCTTAATTAATTAAAAGTCAATTTATTAATGAAACATATTAAAATAAATTATTAAATATAACTTTATATTTTATTATTTAATTTAATCATGCATGACCCACTTTATAGCTTGAAAATATAATATGCTCAAATTAATATAAAAGAAGCCATTTTCTGAATGAAAACTATATAATAAAGCATAAAATCACATTTTAATAATTTCCATGTCCGAGTTTCATATTTTCATATATTTCATTAATTTATTAAGCAATTACTTGGTTTTAACAACAAATTTAAGTAAAAAGGTGATGAATTATATAGGAAAAATCCTATATATTTGTCAGTTTACAATGGTCGCGTGCACAAGTCAGAGAGTTACACGGGGTCAAACATGGCCTGTAGCACGGGCGTGTCCCAGGGTCACACGAGCATGTCCCTAGGACAACACGGGCGTGTGAGCCCTACACCTTGGAAAAATTTTGAAATTTCACGAAAAATTCTTAGAGTTTCCAATTAAGTCCCGACTCGATTCTAATGCTCGTGTTAGGCCTCGAGGGTCCATTTAAGGGACGCTATGAATAAATTTCGAGGAATGAATAGTAAATGTTTGAATTGCTTGAAAATGTTTTGAATGTTTCGGTAATGCTCCGTAACCCTGTTCTGGCGACGAATACGGGTTAGGGGTGTTACACAAGGGACACTCCCATGTGCCCCTGGGACACGCCCGTGCTACAGGTCGTGTTCGACCTCGTGTAACTCTCTAAATTTTGCACACAACCATGCCACACGCCCGTGAGCTAGGCCGTGTTGTTAATTAATTCTTTTCGAAATTAGGTGCAGGTTTCACATGGCCAAGACACATGCCAGCGTTCTAGGCCGTGTACCACACACGGCTGAGACACACACCCATGTCTTTGCTCGTCTGCTTAATTCTGGACGTTCTGATTCTCAAAATTAAGGTGCAAGGGACAGAAAGCTTAACTACACGCCCATGTGCCCGGCTGTGTGTCATACACGGTCTAGACACATGCCCGTGTGTCTGCCCATGTGGACAAAATAAAGCCAATTCCTAGCCTACTTTGTCACCTAAATTTACCGTTTTCCTGCACTAAAACATACCAAACACATTCCAACCAATTCAAGCATTCAAATTAAGAAATTTTCATCATTCAACATGGCATATCATTGAATGCATACATGTTTACAATCTTAGCTTGGTTCAATCTATGTGCTAAACATGATTTGATCAACTACTTAACATATATATATAGCTACCATACCATGAAATTACAAGTATATCAAAACAACTATTACTAGCCATTCCAATGACTAGATTACAAACATCATTATCAAGCCACTAAAGGCCAAGTTGTCCTATACATTCCATTATACCAAACTGATGCTATTATAAATACCCAAAATAGCTAGTAGATAGTGTGACAATGCTCCAATGATCTCCAACCTTTTCAAGCTTCTGATATAGAGCAGGGGAAAAATAAAACGAAGTAAGCATTACATGCTTAGTAAGTTCGTATAACGGAAACTAAACTTACCAATCTTGTTTATTAAATCTAAACATACAATATCATGTTTTCAATCCATTTGGAAAAATTGCTTAAACACATGCATCCAATCAAACATGTTAGTCACAAACTTTACATATACATCAAGTAAGGATAGATGAGCTCATCATGCAATATTCTTTCATGCCATTATCATTTGATCTTATAATTTTCATACCATGTCAAGAGTTTTATGTCCATTGAATCATTGAAATTCCGATGGATGTTTGAATGGTACACTCGAGGTGTACGATTCAATAACCCATCAATTCTTATTCAAGAGTACCCATTAGGGCACTTAATGAAAGAACACACTCTCAAGCCACATATCGTATAACAGGATTACTAGTCCAGGCTAAATCCTTTATATAACATAGGGCTAAAAGAGCTCAATTAGAACTACCAGTGCAGGCTAAACCCTAATTGTAACATATACTCGAGAGGTATCGTGTCAAGATTACCCATCTGGGCTAAATCCTTTCTATAACGAGATCAAAAGGATTACTTGTCTAAGCTAAATCACATTAGCAACAAATGCAAGACCTCATCCATTTAGGGAAAACACATATATTCATTGGGATTTAATATTCAATTGGGACTTAACCCTTTTTCACCATTTCAAGCATGTATTAAAGTTTCATTATAGCATTTAAATAATGTACATCAATATAAGTCATATTCCATACAAACATAACATTCAATTAAACATATTTACATGTTCGATTAAGTTACACAAACTTACCTCGACACTTGTTCGCGTAAGTAATCTACTAATAAGAAACCTTTTCTTTTCCTCGATCTAACCTCGAATGTGAGTTGTCCAAATCTATATAAATAGCTTTAATCATCAATTTCTCATATTTCATACTCATTTGGACTCAACTTACGTTCTAGGAAAAATTACCATTTTTCCCCTAACTTTTTTATAAATTTCATTTTCGTACCTAAGCTCGGAAAACGAAACTTGTGCAAGTTACTCCCTTTTCCAAGCCTAACCAAAATCCCATTAAAAAATTTATAGCACATGTATTCTTAAAAATTCAGGATTTTTTTCATTAAATTTCACAACTTTACATTTTAGTCCCTAAATCATGTTTTCATCAAAAATCTCTTTGTAAAAGTTGTTTATCTATCAACAACCTCTCATTTTCTACCATAAATTTCAAAATTTTAGCATATTCATCCATGACCCAAATTTCATACTTTGATAACGTTTCAAATTAATCCCTCAAATAGATAGACTAGACTATCCCAATTCCAAAAATATAAAAATTACTAAAAACAAGACTTGATTTCATACATTTTTAAGCTTGGAAAGTTTTCTTCCTCTCTCCTAGGGTTTCCATAGAAATTTTGGGGAAGACGACATGAAAATAAGATGATAATTTCTTTTTAATTAATTATCATCTTTTAATTTTTGTGATTTACTATTTAGTCCCTACTCTTTTCTAATTTTTTCATGGATGAGTCACCAAAAATCTACATACTTTTCTTTAATGGTCTAATTACCATATAAAGACCTCTAGTTTTGAATTCCATAGCTATTTAATTCTTATAGCTACTAGAATTCAACTTTTGCATTTTATGCGATTTAGTCTTTCTCGTAATTAAACACTTAATCGATAAAATTTCATATCAAAATTTTCACACGACATATCTATCATAATACATACCATATAATAAAATAAAAATAAACTTTATTTTTGGATTGGATTTGTGGTTCCGAAACCACTGTTTCGACTTCATTGAAAAATGGGTTGTTACATTTAAGGTACTTAAGGTACTATTGATAGCTTGTTGGTTGTGGATAATATGGTCAAATTGGTGTAAGTTTTAAAATGACCAAATTTGGTATGGTTGTTATGTATCAATTATGTTATGTTTTGACATGAAAACAAGTTAAGTGATAATTGGTTAAATATGTACACGTATAGATGTTTTGGTTGATGTTATAGCCATTATGTTTTGGCTTGTAATTATAGTATATATATGTGACCTTATGATGGTTGATTTTATAGTCTTTATGATGCTTAAATGATGGAAGTTCAAATGGTATTTAAAATGTGAGTAATGGAATGTTCTTTGACATGGTTGAATATGGTCATTTGGTATTTGGAATGTAGTAGACGTATATGGCTAACGGTGCTAAATGTCAAACGGCCAATTTGGTACTTTTGGTGTGAATTTGATAGGTAAATAAGGTGGTAAGTTTTGGCATAAACTTAGTTATAAGTTGATTAAACTTTTGGCTAAACTATGCATATGGTTATACATGTTTAATTGGTTTGATTGAGGTGCCTTTTAGGCATATTGGTTGTATATACATATACCTTATCAGCTTAGCTTGTGGATGCATTATTTGGTGCATCTTGAATGCTTGTTTACATGTGAGAAAAATGAATTGGAAATAGCCTATTTTTCATCTACACGACCAAGGACACGGGCGTGTGTCTCAGTCGTGTGTGACACACGGTCATGCAACATGGCCGTGTGTCCCAATAACATTCAAAGTGTTACAAGTCAGGTAGTTACATGACCTAGCACACGGCCTGGCACACGGGCGTGTGGCTTGGCCGTGTGACCCAAGTCAGAGAATTACACGAGCAGGGACACAGTTGTGTGTCCCTACTTTGAATGCCCACAAGGAGACATCGGCGTGTGTCTCAGCCGTGTGAGTCACACGACCTAGCCACACGACTGTGTGACCCGTGCAGTTTAAAAATTTTCATCTTTTTCTTAAAAACTCTATATGTTTTTGATTTAGTACCGACTTGTTTCTAATGTGTTTTTAGGCCTCGAGGTCTTGTACAAGGGACAATATGTATGACATTGATTGGTTTTGCATTGATTGCTGTTGTAAATTAAATGTTTTAAAATTTTGATAGTATTGAAATGTAAACTCCAGTAATGCTCTGTAACCCTATTCCAGTAACGAATACAAGTTAGGGGTATTATAGTTCTTCCTCTAATTCTACCTCTTTGATTTTAATAACTGAGTTAGCTTCAGTTTCAGATTTGTTCGATGACTCGTTGATTTCTAGTTCTATCGGCTCATTTAGTTCAATTGGGTTTAGTTCATGGACATTTTCCACTAACCTTTCAAGATCATGAGTTGTGATGCAACCTTGAACATGTGGGCCCTTTAGGGTTTCTTTTGTCTTAATTAGGGCCTTTAAGCAAAGTGAAGTTATCAAGGATGAGAAGTAAGCACTTCTAGTCTTCTTTTTAGCACAATCATGGATCTCTTTAGGAATAATCTTCCTAACATTGATAGTCTTTTCTATCATAATTGCATACAACAAAAGTATTCACTCCATAGAGATGGTTCAACTATGTGAGATAGGTATGAAACTATATCGAACAAAGTAAAACCATACCTTAGCCAATGATTTTAGATATTCTGTTCCACTAGAATGACTACCATACTTCCTTATAATCCACTGGGATCTCAAATTTGTCCCAACATTAAGTACTTGCTAATGAAAATCCCAAATTATATTTTTCATCATGGCAAAGTACTCATCTTCTTCAACATCAGATAAGTTAACCAATAATTATTGTATTTAGAAGTTAGGGGTACCTTTTACTTGTAAACAAGAACTTTAGTAGTATCCGGCTTAGTCAAATTAGCATAGAACTCTAGAACTTACTCCTCATCAGGTAATGATCTTGCATCGCAAAAATAATTCCAATTGAGGGCATCAGTTTTCTTTCAAATCGTTAAAGGCACAACCATCTTATCATTTCTTTCCAAGTTGAAACCTTTTTCCAGCATCATAGGTTGATTCTTAAATATTGAATCAAACCTCTCTTTCACTTCATCTTGAACACAATGGGATTTTCGGCAAAGGTCTTGAAAGATCTTGTTCTTTTGCGAGATGTGGACATTTTTCCCAAATATTGAGCAAAATTTTGCAAAAGGAATGAAAAAATAGGTAAAGGTTAAGAGAGAGGTTTTGCGATGACAATTGCTTTGCAGCAGCGACGAGCTTGAGGTGGTGCAAAGCTTACACAGTGATATAATGCGGCGACTGCGATAAGGATGCAACAGCGAAAGGGTTGCTCTGGTATAAGTCTTGCAGAAGTAGTACTAGGAGCTTGCAACAAAGAAGAATTTTCAGGAGAAATTTTGGGATTTAGGCTAAGAGTTAAGAGGGAAAAGAATGAGTGGTTTAGGGTTTAAGCTAATAGCTTGGAGGGTTGTGAAAATCATAAAGGTAGAGAGGAGTTTATATAATGATGAATTAGCGAAATTTTGTAGCTAAAATTTAGCTAATTTAAGTGACTTGGACGGCAAGGTGGTCTTGTAGCTAAAATTTAGCTAATTTTTAGTTACTTGGGCAGCAACTAAGATAGAGGGAAAATATGATGGAAAAATTTAGGGTTTTAGGGAACCCTAATGGACAACATTAATGGGGTAAGTTTCTACTCTTTGTTGTCCATGCCTTAATCAGTTTCTACTCTTTGTTGTCCATGCCTTAATCAGTTTCTACTCTTTGTTGTCCATGCCTTAATCCCAAACTGTCTTTACAAACTAGACTACTTAAAAATAAATAAACTAATTAGTAATTGGGCCAATTTGACTCCCTTTATTAAACATAAACAACTTAAATAAAAATTAAAATTAAAGGCAGAGATAAAGATAAAGATAAAGATAAAAATGGGAAATAAAAATAAAACTAGATATAAAAATTTTAAAATAAATTAGAAATTTTATTCTCAAAGAATTACATTAAATTAATTCCCAGAAAAGGTTGGAGGGGTCACAACAGTCTCGCTTAAGTTCCAATCTCCTTAGACAGAATTAATTAAGTGCACTAATTTAAGAAAATAATTTTTAACTTTTTATTAAAAAATAGGTTTATGAAAAATTAAGGGTGTCTTAATTTGAGCAAGGTTTTAATTCTCTCAATTTCACCATCCAATTGTGCTTAAGACATTGACCATTAACTTTAAATGTACCTCCATGGTTGTCGTACAATTCTATAGCTCCATATGAATAAACTTTGTAGATGGTATAAGGTACTTTCCATCGAGACTTGAGCTTTCCAAGAAATAACCTTAGCCTCGAATTAAATAACAACACTTTCTAACCTTCTTTGAATTCATGAGGTTGAATATGCCTATCATGCCATCTCTTATATTTTTCTTTACACATCTTGGAATTCTCGTATGAAAACAACCTCAACTCCTCCAACTCATCAAGTTGTAACATCCTTCTCTCACTGGCTTGCTTAATATCAAAATTTAATTGCTTCAAAGCCCAGTGAATTTTATTCTCAAATTCAAGCAAAAAATGACATGCCTTTCCAAAAACTAATCGATAGGGAGTCATTCCTAATGGTGTCTTAAAAATAGTTCGATAGGCCCATAGTGCATCATCGAGACTTCAAGACCAATCTGTTCCGTTAAGGCGCACTACTTCTTCAAGTATACCTTTAATTTCATGATTCATCCTTTCAACTTGCCCATTCGATTATGGGTGATAAGCAGTAGCAATCTTATGTTTCACATCATACTTGCCAAGCAACCACTTAAGTCACTTATTTACAAAGTGAGATCCTTGATCGCTAATTATAGCTCTAGGAGTCCCAAATTGTGTAAATACGTGCTTATGTAGGAATCACATGACTACCATAACGTCATTAGTTGGGTATGCCTCGGCTTAAACCCACTTGGACACATAGTCCATGTAAGGCCCCGAAAATAGGTCTAGTAGTTTCAGGTAAGTTTATCGGGTTCCGAGTGAAAATTGGGAATTAGTCAGGTCAATTACCAATTTATATTCTTAATTAGTTAGCTTAATTTCATCTAAAAATCAGTAAATAATATTCTAAAAAATAAAAATATTTTTAGAAAAACTAATTTTATGGTTTTAAATAATTTTGGGTAAAAATAAATATTTTGGGTTAAATTGGAATTTAAAAATAATTTAAAATGGGGGTTTAATTGGGTGATTTAAAATATTAATTAAATGGGACTAATTTGAAAAACAAGGGAAATGTGTAAGAGGTTTTATAGCAAATAAACCATATTTTAGAAATTTTTGAGGGAAATGATCAAATTATAAAACAAGGGAAAAGGGGGAGTGGCCTGATGGCAAATTCCCCAAATTTTGAAAATTAGGTGGGGGTTTTCAGTTCTAAAAACTCTACAACTACCTCACTTTTCACTCATTTTTACCCGAATTGAGAGCTTTTTCTCTCTCTCTTTTTTTTTTTGCTCATTTTCATAAACCAAATATCAGTGAATAGATCTAAACCTTTTCTCTCCCAAAATTCTCTCTAAAATCTCTCGAAATAATTTTCAAAGTTGGGCAAAAAGTCATCCGAATTTCTTCAAGCATTTTGATTCAAACTTCCAAATCAATTATTCGAGTTCAATTGAAGGTAATCATCATCACTAAACTTGTTTTTAAGTTGATTTCAATCATTACTTGTTAATTAAAGTGATTATAATGGATTTTCAACTTTAATTTCTTCTTTCCTAAACTTGAAGATCAACAATGGTGGATATTTAATTTTGAGTTGGAATCCAAATATTAATGGATGTCTAAGCTCAAAATAGGTCTAGTAAGAGGTTTTTAATCTTAAACCAAAAGATCAAACACGTTTTATGGATCAATTTTGAGAAATTTGAATTTGATCAAGAACATGGATGATTTTTTCGAAAAATTATGAAACGGATTAAATGATGAAATTAACACTTAGAATACATGTTATTGGACTAGAAATGAAGATTTGAAGTGGTTAGAAGTGCTGAAAAGGGAATTTAGTTTAGGAATTCCATATTTTGGCTTAATTGTGCAACATCGGTAAGGTAGTTTAGAGCAATAATTTGATTCATATATTTTATCAAATTTCGTGTTTCTTGTCGCTATTGTTAGTTTCTAATGCATACTTTGTCTCTGTTAAAGCTCCATACTCCACATCAAGAGGAGAAATGTGCAAATCATAAGTGAAGCTCAAACTTGCTTGTTTGAACACATTTTTGCTTAAAGAGCTAAGTGTGGATGTGAGTTATATTAAGGGCAATTTGGTAAATTAGCCTGATTATGCGTTAAATTAAAGGTTTAATTGGTGTTGCTAATGACTTAACTGCATATTGGATGGCTAGATTTGCAAAAATAGTTTTTTTTAAAAGAGAAAAATGGAAATTGGTTTGGTAAGTTGTATATTATGCTTTTAGCATGATTAAATTGTATGGAATAAATTGATATTTGGAGCATGAATTGCTAATTTATTGAACATTTGATAAAGATGTTCTAATTAATATATGAATATTGGGAAAATGATATTTGCTATGCTTAATTTTATTGATGGTAAAATTGCTTAGCAACATGCTTTTACTTGCATTTTAACATCCTAAATTAAGTGATTTGTAACAACCCGATTTAAGGCCTAGTCAAAATAGTGGTTTCGGGACCACGAATTTGACACAATAATACTTGTTTTTGTTACATTTTTATGGTCTACAGTTTTATGGAATGATTTAATGAAAATTTCGTTCGAAAATTATGATGTTTGGGCACTCAATTTGGTCAAAAGGACTAAATTGTAAAAAGTGCAAAAGTTGAGTTCTACATGCTATAGGTGTCTAATTGTTATGAAATTTTAAATTGAAGGTCCTTAGATGGTAATTAGACCATTTTAATTTAAGATGGAAAAAAAATAGACATGAGGTTAGATAATTTTAATGTTTTGAGAAAAGGGCATTTTGGTCATTTGGTAATTAAATGAATTAAAAAGCAAAAATCAAGCCAAAATTTAGTTCATCTTCTTCATGCTTGGCTGAAAATTAGAAGAGAAGCCATAGTTAGGGTTTGGACACTTTCAATTTCGATTGTAAGTCCGCTCTTGCCACGTTTTTAATGCTCTTTACATTTTTGAAGTCGTTATCACTCGATCTATCTATTTCTACCATTAATTTGAGATATATTTAAGGTCTAGGGTTTGACCATGTTAGATATTTGTGTATTTTGATGTCTAATGGTAGATTATGCAAGTTTTGTATCACCCTTACTCGTATTCGACGCAGGAACAAGGTACGAGGCATTACCGGTCTTAAACACATGCAACATAATTTTCGAGGCACAAATTTTCGTGTGAACTAAAACTTTTTGAAATCGAGCATAAAGTCCCTAACACGAGCCTAGGAGGCCCAAAACATGCTTTGGAAGTGATTCGGGACTAAATCGAGAACTTTAGAAAATTGTACAACACTTAGAAAATTTTTGCCTAAACAAGGGTCACACGCCCTTGTGGTTTGGGACACGCCCATGTGGGTAGGCCGTGTGGTCACACATGCTCGTGTCCCTAACCCGTGTAACTCTTTGTTTGTCAGCCAAGGGAAAATTGAAGACACATGGCCTAGACACAAGCTCGTGTCCCGAGGCCATGTCCTTTACACGGTTGAGACACACGGTCGCGTCTCATGCTCGTGTGCTCGATACTGAGCATTCTGTTTTGGAACAATTTAGGTGCAGGGGACACACGGCCATATCACACACCTATGGGGCTGACTGTGTGTCACACACGGCGTAGACACACTCCCCTGTGTCTGCCCGTATGGACAAAAACAAGGATATTTACCAGGCCATTTTGACACCCTCCCTTACACAAATCTACACAACAACACATTGTACAGTTTCAAGCATGTAAGAGCTACCAAAACATTCAGAATTATGACCATTACATACCAATATCATATCAACATCTATCATACACACAACATTTATCATGCCATAAATCATTCATGTCAATTTCACCTTCATTAGGCTTCATTTAACTACTCTCTAGTTACCATATTGAACACACAAATTTATCATCTCATCAATAGACCACATTACTAAACATTTCACATTCATGCCATAAATCACATTTCTAACAATTCACATTCACCAAACATACCATGATCATATAACCAAAGACATTGACATATATATGAATGTACTTAGGCTTACAACCATGTTAGCCAAATAAGCCAATTTACATGGCCAAATATCAAAACAAGCCTTTGACCCTTACAAGCTAATACATTGGCTAAAGTCACAATGACACATATGACCAAAAGACCAAGCCCCTATACATGTCATAAACTCAAAATACTTGAACTCATCAATACCCAAAATGATGGCTTGATAATGTGATAGGATTTCCAGCGATCTCCAACTCGAGCTAGCTTCACGACTCTATAAAACATAGGAAAGGAAGGGGGTAAGCTATATAGCTTAGTAAGTCCGTATGAAAATAATAAGCAACTCTTATTAATCTTTTATCAAGTCCAACAATTTAAACACAAGATAGTACTAATAGCCATGAATTTCACAGTTATAATTTTATTTAGTCACAATGTTTACTCTTTTAACTCATAAGCATAATTTAACATATCTTGGCATTAGCCTAACAATCGTAACCTCTCCTTTGTAACATATTACAACAACTAACAAGTCATTTAAAACTTCAAAGTAAACATGCACATGAATTATGAGTATTCTCATTTCAAGAATATATTTTAACAACTTTCAATTGTTTCAAGATCATATCTTCTCATACTTCGATAATCATTTTAATAGGATTTTTCTCATATCCGATAGATCACAATTTGTGTGAATAAAACATGCTATATCATAACTCAATTTGGCCCGAAAACCAACTACACAATGGCCAACCGAATTCACTATGTATTTCATAGTCACAAGGCTTTCACAAAAACATTCTCATGGAAACCATGAATTTACAATATCATGAAGTCAATGCTTATAAACTTTATGTACATACTGTACTAATTCGTAATACTTACATGCTCTTCTTTTCTTTGACATACCCATTAAATTATCCATTGAACCATTTAAAATGCTAAAGGTTACTCGGGAATCTCGTACACACAATACCGTTCCAATGTTATATCCCAAATATGGTCTTACATGTAATATCGTATCGATGCCAATAACCCAGTTATGGTCTTACACGAAGTCCCATATCGATGCCATATCCTAAATATGGTCTTACATGAAGTCTCATATCGATGCCATATCCCAGATATGGTCTTACATGTAATCTCAGTAACCCTAATGTCATGACATTTGTATCCTATCTATTCCTAAGGTTCAACCAGGATTTTCGTTGTATCGAATCTCCGTTGGTCATTTCCGTAGTATCATACTCAATAGCATCACATTTCATTTCAATAATATAGCATTTATCACAATTATATCAATCAAGCATTTATACATGTATAATTTGATGCTTATTAAACATACGAACTTACCTCAGCATAAAAATGGAGAAAAGGACCTAACCGTCAAATACTCGTTTTTCTCCCGTTCTAGTTTCGAACCTCGTTTTTCTTGATCTATAAAATCACATTTAACTTATTTAATCATTACACTATTCAAATCAGCCCCAAATCATAATATGGTAAAATTACATTTTTGCCCTTAAATTTTGACATTTTTACAATTTAGTCCCTAGGCTCGTAAAATGAAATGTACTCAATTTTTTCAATACCCATGCCTAGCCAAACCTTATACATGCTTATAGCAGCCAACATTTTTCTTTAATTTTCATTTTAACACCCATTTTACAACTTTTTACAAATAGGTTTTTTTAGGCATTTTCATCGAAAATCACTTAGCAAAAGGCGTTTATCATACACCAAACATACATTTTCTACCATTAGACATAAAAATACACTAATATCCATCATGGGTAAAATTTTTGAATTTGATTATTTCTTAAGTTGGTGGTAGAAATAGATAGATCATGTTACGAAGATTTCAAAAACATAAATATCATTAAAAACCGGGCTAGAACGGACTTACAATCGAACTTGGAAGCTTGGAAAACCCAAGCCATGGTTTCTCCTTGTAAAATTCAACCATGGGAGGAAGATGGACAAAACTTGGCTTTTTAATTCATTTAATTACCAAATTACTAAAATGCCCTTAATGAAAAACTTTAGAAACATACCTAACCATGTCCATTTTTGTCCACTAACTTAAAAAATGGTCTGATTTTTAGAAAGATTTAGAGGGATTTTATTTTTTATTTTCCTTTTTGGTTATCTCTCTTCAAAGACATTCAACCCCTCTTACTTCCAGGAAAAATTGACGATAGTTCTTCTGCCTCCCACTCTATTGTTCATTATTTTGCTCTTTCTTTTGCCGAAGTTGCGCTGAGTTCTTTCTTCTTGTTCTCTTTTTCTGTCTTTGTTCTTTACTGCTTGTCATCCCATTGCTTAAGGTTTTCCCGAAAGCAAGTCTTCCCAATTTCGATCTCCAAGTTTTGGTAAGTCTTTGTAAGTAGTTTGTTTCTTTTGATGACTTCCCTTTGATGTGTCTCGAACATGACATTAGAGAGAAGTTTTCAAACACTCGTGGGCATCAATCGGAGATTTATTTGGGTGTAAGATTTTGTCCATATTTTGAAGGTGGGAGGTTAGTCGCTTTTGGGTTAACCTTGATGTGAATTCATTATGGATTGTTTTTATTAATATGATATCACGTGTTCGTAAGTACCACTGTAGGTTGATGTTGTTTCGTGTTGACTTCTTCAGCTGTTTAAGTTTGATTGAAATCAATCAGTTGTAGAAATGACTGTTACTTCTTTTTTGGGTGATAGGTTCTCTTCAGAGGACTGGTGATCCCTAACCATCGTGCGTGTTGTGCAAAACCTGTTGGTGCAGTAAAGGTAAGGTTTCGGGATTTTGGCTTATGGTCTCCTCTTTTTGCATTTTGGCAACGATGGTTGGAGGGGACACTATCTTTATGTTTAATGATCTGTTTCTAATGGAGGCCTAAATTGTGTTTAGGTAATTGATAATCGACTGTAGTGATTTGAGCAGTGCTGAAGCAGTAAGGGAATCATTATCATGCATTCTAGGTGTTAGGGTATTCGTGGTTGCGTTCTCTGCAAATAAGGTGTGTAAAACACTACCCTTATTCTAACTCGGCAAAAGCCAGCAAATGTGCCTATTATCACCATACAGGCATACGCTCGCTCGTGTGGTAAATCGAATGCATAAACGTGAGCGTTTGATCGTAGAGGCCACCATGAGCGACTTCGTGGGCTTAGGCCATTTTGGGCCATGTTGGGCTAACATGAGCCTTGTGGGCCCCAACTTGTGGGCCCCACACGGGTAAATCACACGGATGTGTGGAGAATATTGGATCAGAATGTGTTTCATAGACCACACGGGTGTGTGGGCCCACATGGGCCTGCAATATGGGCCTTGGACCCTTTTTCACTATTTGACTGTTAAGGTTGCACGGGTTGCCCGAGATGACTGTGGACCTTCTGTTGGGTCTATAAGCGTACCTGGACCCTTAATCGATAAAATGACTATTTTGCCCTTATGGGGTAAAATGACTATTTTGCCCTTATAGGGTAAAATGACTCTTTTGCCCTTATGAAGTAAAATGACTACTTTGCCCTTATGAGGTAAAATGACTGTTTTTCCCTTATGGAGTAAAATGACTGCTTTGCCCTTATGTGGTAAAATGACTGTTTTGCCCTTTTATGGTAAGATGATTGTTTTACCCCTATGTGATGTATGTTTATATTTTAGCATGCTATTGTAATTGTATTGAATACATGTATACTATTATGACATGTTGCATAATGCATTGCATGGGGATGGGTTTTTATATGATTGGAAGAAACGTACTGTACTGGCAGCTCTGCTGCAAATCACTGGTGGCTCTAAGCCTATTATACTGGTAGCTCTGCTGCAAATACGGTTTAGTGTTACAACCGGTGCTACATGGAGCGTATGGATGGGTGGGTTGATTTTATCCTCACATGGAGTGTAGGGTTAGATGGAGATGGAGTGTAGAGGCTGGATGGGTAGGACTTGTATATTGTTTACTGTTACTACACTATTTACTGCATTATTTATTGTTACTGCACTGTTACTGTTACTGTTAGTGCACTGTTTACTGTTACTACAATGGGCCAAGGCCCGAACACATGACTGTTTTTGTATTGAGATGGGCTAAAGCCCAAACTAATATTGTCACTGTTACTAAAAAGGGCTTAGGCCTAGACTGTGCTTGTTTTCTGACTGTTGGCTTATATGGGATTAAACACTGAGTTTTCGTAAACTCACCCTACTATTTAACTGCGCAGGTAATCCCCAGTCTTAGGCTGGTCAGTGCTGCGAGGGACTCAAAGGTGGCCACACAATCGCATTTACTATCATATTTGCTTTATTTTTATAAGTGATTTTTATTTTGGGTATTTTTACTGTAATAAGGCCATTATGGATTTAACTTTAATTTGGGAATTTTTATTTGCTTTGGCATCTAACTGTTAGAGATAGGAAAACTCGAGTTTTCAAAAGAAACAATGCTTTTACAAAGTAAACGCAAGTACGCAACTGTTTTAAAAAGCTTCCGCTATAAAATGATATTTTTGGAAATGAAAAATGATTTTAAAGTAAATACTTTTTTTGGTTAGTGACGCAAGTTTTGAAATTAATGACATAACTCAGAAACACACAAAAAGTTTAAATATATAGTAAGAGTTTTCATCGATATAACACTTTTTGAAAAATAGTTCGATGTGACATTACCAGATTCAGCCATAAAGTCTAGGCCGGGTTTGGGGTGTCACAACTATTTCCCGAAACCCAATTACATGTATTGCATCCACTATGACCTCGGACCAACTCAACGAGCTTGGATGCTAGCATCTATAATGAACTCAGACCAACTCAACGAGCTCGGATGCTTCACATATACTACGAAATCGGACCAACTCAACAAGTTCAAATTTCTCACATATATCATGAACTCGGACCAACTCAACGAGCTCAGATTTCTTAATTCCTAGTGACATGTCACTTGTATCCTAAACTATTCCTAGGGTTCAAACGGGATTTTTTTGATACCACACCTCTGTTGAACTTACTCGAAGTGTTGACCTCACTATCCATAGTACCAATTGCTCATTCATGGCATAATAAGGCATAACTCAGATAGCAAATAAGCTTTTAAAAATTTACATAACATATATCACATATTTCATATATCACTTGTCATATATCATCATTTTCTTGCATTTCATGTAATATTCTTCCATGTCATATTTCCACATCATGTACACCATTCCATCAACTTTTTCAATGTATTCAATCATACAATTTATGCAATAATAGAAAAGAATTATAATTCAAATTGCATTATTATTATCATACGAACTTACCTCGAATCTGAGCATGGCTAATTATTTCATTTTAGTCCACAATCTCGTACTTTCCCGATTAAGCCCGAATCTTAGTTTTATTGATCTAAAATTTCAAATATAGCTTATTTAGGACTCACATTATTCATATAGACCCAAAAATTATATTATGGAAAAATTACATTTTTGCCCCTAAACTTTATCATATTTACACTTTTGCCTCAAGGCTCGTAAAATAAGTTTCATTCAATTTCGTTATTCTTCAAGCCTAGCCAAATCATTTTCATAACTATAGTAGCCCAAAATTTCCACTAAATCACACTTTTATGACAAATTTTATAACTTTTATAATTTAGTCCTTTTAAGCATTTTCACCGAAAATCACTTAGCAAAAGTCATTTATTTAACACCCGGCACTTATTTTCTACCATTGGACATCAAAACACATGCATATCACTCATGGATAATATTTAAACATGAACCCTAGCTTAAAATAATGGTAGAAATAGATAAATCGAGTTACCAAGACTTTAAAAATGTAAAGAACGTTAAAAATGAGGTTTGGAATCACTTACAAATGAGCTTGGAAGCTTGAACCAAACCCTATCCATGGCTTCCATGCTAGATTCAGCTGGTACATGAAGAAGATGGACAAATTTGCCTTATTTTGGGTTTTTAATTCATTTAATTATTAGATTACCAAAATGCCCCTAACTTAAAAATATTCTATTTCACCCATTTCATATCTATTTTTGTCCAACAATTAACCAATGGTCCAATTACCATTTAAGGACCTTAAATTTAAAATTTCAAAACAATTTGACACCTCTAACATTTAGAGCTCAACTTTTGCACTTTTTGCAATTTAGTCATTTTGACTAAATTGAGTGCCCAAACGTCAAAATTTTCGAACAAAATTTTCTTATGTCAGGTTTATGGTCCCGAAACCACTGTTCCGACTAAGCCCTAATTCGGGATGTTACAACTTTCCCCCTTTTAGGGATTTTAGTCCCTGAAAATCTTACTAGAAGAGTGGTTTAGCTTACACATAAACTCCACTATCACATAATCATTGATAAAGAACTTTTACTCAGGCTATGCTTAACACTTCACTCTTTAATTTCTCATGCTAGAGTCATGAGCAATTCTTCGCCATATGATACATCAACTAGATCTTGATCTCTATCTGCTTAAAGAGAACTAGCATACTAAGAAATCTGACAATCTCAGTAATATATGATTCCTTTGATCCGTTAAGAAAAAATTCAACACATACTGAAATGATTTGCAGATTTCATCAAACATTTAGCAACAAGCCACAAAACATTTTTCTCTTTCAAGATATGAATTATCCTGATAACAGTCCATGTATTCAAACACAAAGATCAGAAATGTCGAGTTCCAAACTCGAGCACCAATACATCACTCCTGTGAGTTTTCTTGCAAAGTCTCTGTATAGACTCTGGATTTTCTACCTAAGCACTTGTAGCCACATTTTTCTTTACTCAAATATCATACAACAATTAACTCAAGTCGTCTATGCTATCTCAAACTCAGATCTAGCTATAACATTGGATACTTTGAGCTATCACATTGCCTTTTGTCTTATAACACCTTGTAAATGATTCAACTACATATCGTTGAAAATCCAGAAGTCTTTGCCCAATGTAGACTGAACCAATTCAAAGGCTTCGGTTAACAATGTTCTCATCTATTCAAAGGTTTACTAACATGTAATAGACCTTTCGACTTTCACAAGATGAAAATTTTATCATTCAAAGCAGCTTTAAATCATATCGACGTCTTCTAAGATATATACACTCTTCATTCAGACTATCTTTCCTTTACCCGAAAAGAAAAGAAATAAAATCTTATTCTCAGACATTAATATTCCATTTAATCTTTCAAACAATAACCAATACCAATTTAACAACCAAGTCAGTCTTAATTATCAATAAATGACATTTCAAGAAATCCTCTCTTCTAGTCGATAAAACGATTCAACATGTAATCTTCAAAATTCACTTATCATGTCAATCGAAATCTATTTCAATTGCATTAGCTTGAGGTAGTATAAATATTCCCAATCGAAGACATTAACTTGATTAACTTACTTGAGAAAAGAAATCCATCATACAAATTGTAACTAGTAATTTCACCACTTATGCCTTTGCCGATATCGATTCTTCGCACAAAAATTTAGAGAAATCCAGATACTGGAATCATCACGTTACTATAATCAACCAGAAGCATGATCTTAATTAACATAGTCATCATAGGCCAAAGAACACATTTTAGATATGAGCCACAATCGACAATTTACGGAATAGAGATGACATGAAAACCAAGATAAAGAAGTACAAGACAAAGAAATCATAGATAAAGAAATCCAAGATACAGAAATCCAATATACAATATCATAATGAAAGACCCAAAACAATGCTCATAAGAAAAATATGAAGGATCTCGATAATTCCTCAGAGAAAAGAAATCCAGAAGAATACATCAATCCAACCCACTGGAATTAAATGCAACAAGGATAATATACCTTCCCATATATGTATCGAATAGAAAACCAATTAGAAGAAATAGAATTATAACATCATGAGTATTTTCTCATAAAGTCCCAATAGATAAAATGTAATAGAATGCCAAAGAGAAATAGAGCAATACAGGTTATATACCAGTCGGACTATCAATACTTTTGTCTATACATCATGATTAGAAAACATTCCCATAGAATAAGGATTTTATCAAAGGAGTAATGGCCATAGGAATAATCCCAAGAACAATTAAACATATAGAATACCTCAGAAGAAGCTGTCAAAATCTGTTCATCCATAATTGTCATACTCAGATATCTTACCTTTCAAATATTATTCCCTTAACTATTTCTATCATCACAAATCCCATATTATGATTCTCATTGAAGAAGATCGGTTCTGATGAAATTTCAGTTAATACATTTCTCGACATCGCACCTTACTAGTTCTGTCTTTACTTATCAATCCAATTTAATCTCTGATCATATTTATAATCACTCTACAGCTAAACTCTTTGGTCTCATACTTGTGAGCTTATTCAACACTGATCTTATAAAATCCTTTACAAAACACCACTCTGGTAAGGGGGTGGGGTCGTAAGGTCCCTAACTCGTCTCTCATATACATATACATATAACATTATTTCATCATGATAGTAAAATTTTCAAAAGCATATCATTCACTTCAGGCAAACTATTATTCACGTTTGTATGATACGAACTTTCAAATTATCTTATTTAAACTAGTGCACTTATACATGTGTTCTATGGATTCTGAACAACTTTACTTATCATTTTCATTCAATTAAACAAGTCAGGCACATAATATCATATGAGGGCCAAACAAACATGGATAAGTATATCACAGTCTAAACTTTCATCTTGCACATTATCGTATACACATCATTACATTTGCATGAATCAATCCATCAATTTAACATAGATAAGTTCATTACATTATAATCCCTTGTCTCATTTAAAGATATCATTGAAATTCATCAACATTCAATGTCCAATCAGGACAATGACATTTGTATCCATAACATGATATTGTAAACCTTTATTCATACCTTTATAAATTTCTTTTTATCACATTCTCTTAATCAAACAAATCAAGCACACAATATCATATGAACATCAAACAAGCATAGGTACTCATCATAACATGAACTTTCATCTCACATGTTATCACGTACATATCATGAACTTTTATTCATACCTTTATGAATTTAAACTCATCATAACTGTAATTTACACAAATACCTTAGCTTCACATTGAACATGGTCAGTGTAGCTTAGTTGGAGAGTACCTTTGTCTAAACAAGATAGTTCTCATTCGCGTCGGGAGACATCACACTATCACAGATTGGTGGCATGTATAGCTAGACTCTTATACATGCTAGGATAGTCTGAGAATCAACTAAACCATAGCTCTGATACCACTAAATATAACACCCCTTACTCCTATTTGACGCTGGGAAAGGGTTTGAGGCGTTACCGGACTTAAACGTACACAATTTCGTAAAATCAGGCCATAAAATTTCATTTAAATTAAAAACATTTAATCACATGTATAAAGTCCCTTACACGAGCTACTGAGGCTCTAAACATGCATTAAAAGCGGTTTGGGACTAAAAATAGAGAACTTTGGAAAGTTTTGGAAAAACTTAGAAAACTTTTCATGAAATAGGGTCACACACCCGTGTAGACACAGGGACACGCCCATGTGTCTTCAACACGCCCATGTCCTCAGGCCGTCTAACTCTTTGTTTATGACATCAGCAAAACAAATTGAACCACACGGCCAGGCCACATGCTCATGTGCTAGGCTATGTCCTTCGCATGGCTGAGACACATGGCTATGTCTCTACCCTTTTGGCTAGCACTTAGGCTATTTTCCAAGCCTTTTTGTTGCCTTAACCATTCACATGCTTAAAAACTTCATAAACATATGCTATAATACTGATTTAATGATTACACATCCTTTATTAAGACTTAAAAATAGAATTTGCATGGCTACATACATGTGAATCACATACTCATATAATACCAAGTCTAAACACATCCATTCACATTATTTTGGCTTTACCATTTTAATCACTATTATACTCTCATACCATGTTCAATAGCATACACTTAATCTCAAAAAAATCAACAAGCATACATATCATTATATCATCTAATCATAGCAATCAAGCCAAATCATATAACCACTTCATAGGGCAATATCACATAACTTGGATAATTAGGCTTACCAGCCATGACCATCATAAGCCACATCTCATGGCTATATACAATGTACTAATATAAGCCAACATCTTGGCCAAATCATAAGAACACATATCAATAACTAAGTCTCTATACATGCCACTCACATAAAGATGTTTAAGATTCATCAATACCCAAAAAGTGATAGCTTGATATTGTGATGCTGCCTCCGACGATCTCCAACCCCGAGCTAACCTGACAACATTAAAAGAAATGGAAAGGAGAGGGGTAAGCTTTATAGCTTAGTAAGTCCATATGAAAATAATGAGAAATGTATTAACATGCTTTTACCAAATTCTTATGACATGTTCTCTTTGTAACACAATCGAATTTACACATAATTTCACTATTTGCTCATATTCCAGTCAAGATGTCTACTCGAGTCATAGTCTCTAAAATATTTATAACTTGAGATACGGAACTCTAAATTCAGATCCGCTAATTTTACCTAAAATTAGTCTCATATATCTTCTTACCATAAAATTTTCAGAATTTTTGGTCTAGCAAATAAATACATTTTATTCATCAAAGTTACCCCTATTTTGCTGTTAGACAGCTTCGACCTTTCTCTACTAAAATTCATTTATCTCTTAGTACGTAATTCGGATAATGTTCTCGTCTATTTCTCTTGAAACTATATTCATCAAGAATTTATTCATATAAATTATAACCCATAATTATTTTTGTAAAATTTTAAGTGATTTTCCAAAGTTAAGATAGGGGAGCCCCAAATCACTCTAACTCTGTCTCACAAAAATTCAAATATCTCATAATATAAAATTCTTTTGCTTACATCGTTTCCTCTATGTGAAACTAGACTCAATAAGATTTAATTTTATATTTTATTTAGTCTCTAATATGATTTTCAAAATTTTTGGTGGATTTTCAAAATCGGACTACTGCTGCTGTCCAAATCTGTTTTAGTGCAATATAATGATAACTATCATAAGTTCATTTTCAACTAATCATGAACTCACCATTTCATGGATTCCATGTTCAATTGCACAATGTAAGTTAGCATGATATTGCAACAAAATTCATAATCATAATTCATACATCTTAACTCACCGATGTCTCAACATTTCAAAGTCTCAATAATCACAAGCTTAGTGTACATACCTGTACCACTCGTAGTATAGTATACAACCATACCTTCCGTAACATGTCCTCCTCGGGACTTTTCTTACATCAACCACTGTATTACCCATTGAACACTTGGAATACTATTGGATACGTGAAAATTCACACAGAAGTGTCACATATACAAACATAGCCAAAGCTACCACATAACATGTAACGCTCACGAATGAGCTACTCACGGACTTGCTCATATAAGCTATCAGTCAAGGTGTAATTACACGGGCTGCTCACACAAACTGACAGGCATCTGACCAACTCAAGGATTACCTAGCCACCGATAGGACACACAAGACTATTGCCCGGAACCCAATTACATGTATTGCATCCATTATGAACTCAGAACAACTCAACGAGCTTGGATGCTCGCATCCATAATGAACTCGAACCAACTCAACGAGCTCGGATGCTTTACATATACTACAAACTTGGACCAAATCAACAAGTTCGGATTTCTCACATATATCACGAACTCGAACCAACTCAACGAGCTTGGATTTCTTAATTCCTAGTGACATGTCACTTGTATCCTAAACTATTCCTAGGGTTCAAATGGGATTTTTTGATACCACACCTTTATCGAACTTACTCAAAGTGTCGATCTCACTATCCATAGTACCAATTGCTCAATTGGCATAACAAGGCATAACTCAAATAGCAAATAAGCTTTTATAAATTTACATGACATATGTCACATATTTCATATATCACTTGTCATATATCATCATTTTCTTGCATTTCATGTAATATTCTTCCATGTCATATTTCCACATCACGTACACCATTCCATCAACTTTTTCAATGTATTCAATCATACAATTTATGCAATAATAGTAAAGAATTATAATTCAAACATAACATTGCATTATTATTATCATACGAACTTACCTCGAATCCGAGCACGGCTAATTATTTCATTTTAGTCCACAATCTCGTACCTTCCCGATTTAAGCCCGAATCTCAGTTTTCTTGATTTAACATTTCAAATATAGCTTATTTAGGACTCAGATTATACATATAGACCCAAAAATCATATTATGGAAAAATTATGTTTTTGCCCTTAAACTTTGTCATATTTACACCTTTTCCCCAAGGCTCGTAAAATGATTTTCATTAAATTTCTTTGTTTTTTAAGCCTAGTCGAATCATTTTCATAATATAGCAGTCCACAATGTCCACTAAATCACACTTTTCTGACAAATTTTATAACTTTTACAATTTAGTCCTTTCAAGCATTTTCACCGAAACTCACTTAGCAAAAGTCGTTTATTTAACACCTGACATTCATTTTCTACCATTATACATCAAAATACATGCATATCACTCATGGGTATATTTTTAAACATGAACCCTAGCTCAAAATAATGGTAGAAATAGGTAAATCGAGTTACCGAGACTTCAAAAATGTAAAGAACATTAAAACGGAGTTCAGGATCACTTACAAATGAGCTTGGAAGCTTGAACCAAACCCTAGACATGGATTTCATGCTAGAATCGACTGGTACATGAAGAAGATGGACAAATTTGGCTTATTTTGGCTTTTTAATTCTTTTAATTATTAGATTACCAAAATGCCCATAACTTAAAAATATTCTATTTCACCCATTTCATGTCTAATTTTGTCCAAAAATTAACCAATGGTATAATTACCATTTAAGGACCTCAAATTTAAAATTTCAAAACAATTTGACACCTCTAACATGTAGAACTCAACTTTTGCACTTTTTACAATTTAGTCCTTTTGACTAAATTGAGTGCCCAAACGTCAACATTTTCGAATGAAATTTTCATGAAATCATCCTATGAAATTGTAGACCATAAAAATATAATAAAAACAATTTTTCTTACAACGAATTTCTGGTCCTGAAACCACTATTCTGACTAGGCCCTAATTCGGGATGTTACAGACACGGGTTTGAAGAGGCTACGTGGGAACCCAAGGAGGCTATGAGAAAAAAGTACCCAAACCTATTTTTCAGTAAGATTTTTGGGGACGAAAATCCCTAAAGGGGGGAGAATTGTAACAACCCGATTAAGGGCCTAGTCAGAACAGTGGTTTCGGGAACACGAATCTGACGTAGTAAAACTTTTTTTATTACATTTTTATGGTTGAAAGTTTTATGGAATGATTTCGTGAAAATTTCTTTAAAAATTTTGACGTTTGGGCACTCAATTTGGTCAAAAGGACTAAATTGTAATGTAACACCCCGAACCCGAGACCGTCACCGGAGTCGAACACGAGGTGTTAGCAGACTTTAAACCACTTATAAAAAAATTTCCCAGACACTGCCAATCTGCGTACTAGTCGCTTTAAAAATCATATCTTGAGTTCAGAAACTCGGAATCCAGTTCTGTAAATTTTCCCTGAAACTAGACCCATGTGCCCATCTACATATTTTTTTCTAGAATTTTTGGTTGGGCCGATTAGTTCAGTTTATTAGTCAAAGTCTCCCATGTTACAGGGATCAACTACACTGACCTTTGCGCATTACGACTTGGATATCTCCCTGTACAAAGCTTCAATACTGATGTCGTTTGTTTCTATAGAAACTAGACTCAAAGATGAATCTATACATATATGGCACGACTCCTAATTATCTCTGGTCAATTTATAATGAATTTCCAAATTCGAAACAGGGAATCCAGAAACTGTTCTGGCCCTGTCTCACGAGAACCTGAATATCTCTTAACATACTGTCCATATGATTGTTTCGTTACTTTCCTATGAAAATAGATTCATCAAGGTTCGTTTACATAATTTATTCACTATTAATTCCATTCCTACTATTTTTAGTGATTTCCAAATCTACATCACTGCTGCTGTCAGCATCTGCCTTTAAGGTAGACTTTACCTATTTCATAGTTTCCATGATTCAACTAGCCCTTTTAGCATAAATAGCACAATTTATGATAGTGATTAACCATTCCCATGGCCAATCCTTGTTAAGCATATCCGCACCTCTCAATAACCATATCCATACCAAATGATTATAGCATTATACTCAAACATATATAAGCCATTTTCGCATGGCTAACCAAAATTATACAAGTCCAAAGGGTCCATGACCCACAACAAACGGGTAGTCCTATACATGCCATATCCAGAGTTCAACTAAAAGAGTACCAAAAGGGCTTTGATAGTGTGGATGACTTCGACTTCGATGATCCCGAATCCGATATCCGACGAACAAAATCTATAAAACAGAGAGCCAAAGCAACGGGGTAAGCATTTTAAAGCTTAGTAAGTTTCAAGTAATGAAATCGGCTTTGACTAAAGTATTACATTCACATAGCTAAATGGATCACTTTATTAATACACATTCTCATACACATACTTACTTCACACTTCATCAACATATATACACAAGGTATTAACCTATCTAAAAGTCGAAAGTTCGTTAGTCGATTGAACGAATACTATTAAAAACGAATCGACTTTTCCGATGCATACGAACACATACCTTATCGTTTGGGTTTTTCGAGCGTTTTAATTGAATTTATTACAGCACAACACGCTCACCTTCGAACCCAAGTTTCTTCGGAATTTAGCCGGATATAACCACAAGCACAAATGCCTTCGGGTCTTAGCCCGGATATATCAACTCGCACAAATGCCTTCGGTCTTAGCCCGGATAAAATCACTAGCACAATTGCCTTCGGGTCTTAACCCGGATAAAATCACTAGCACAATTGCCTTCGGGTCTTAACCCGGGTATAGCAACTCGCACAAATGCCTTCGGGTCTTAGCCCGGATAAAATCACTAGCACAATTGCCTTCGGGACTTAGCCCGGATATCATTCAAATGCTCATGCACACATATATCAACAATCATGACACATCCATATTTCATTTTCGTTACTAAGGCTCAAACACAAAGCATTTATTTAACCTTTCCAATTTCGGCTCAATAGCCACACACAAAGAGCATGATTTTAATTGCCTTTATAACATAGTCTCTATGCACATTCGGCTACCCATCATAGTATGACTAATCATTTCAATATAATTCAAGTAGGGTCATTACTCGAAGACTTACCTCGGATGTTGTCGAATAACTTTAATGGCTATTCAATTACTTTTTCCTTCCCTTTATCGGATTTAGTTCCCCTTTGCTCTTGAGCTTAAAGAATACAAATAGAAGTATTCAATATTTAAACCAATAATATGAATTTATTAATCACATTCGGCAATCACATATCATTAAATTTTCAAACCAAAATGTCATTATATGACCACATATACACATATCCATATACTTAAGCTCAATAATTATAATATAATATCATGTACTCACTTTAAGTATATTGTCGAATATACTTAATCATACATACACCTAACCAAAATAATTTCTAAAATCTTTATATCATTTATACACTAAGCCGATTACTCTTACCAAGTTCACCTATATTCTTCAACAAATTCTTCATTGATCAAACACATATTCGGCTAAAGAAATGGCAATTTTAGCAACTTTTGATTTAATACTTAATCAATTATAATACATCTAAATATTCTTTTCATATTATTAACTCAAATCACATACATTATTTAATATAACATTTTCACATTTGGCATTAGTATCAACCATAGTAGCCGATTCTTCCTACTTTGTACCCATGCATCTATTTGATCCTTAGTTAGTTCAAACACTCACACACTAAGATTCATCCAATTTTAACAAGAAATAAAATCCTTAATCCTCAAACTACCATGGCCGAATGTTATAACCCAAGCCACATATATTGTTCCTCAAGGCCCTTCAAGGACCACATTCGGCACCTCCTTAATAACAACCCAACTTTCAACCTTCAAGAAAGAAGAAAAAAAAATATGTGCTAAGAGCTTCAAACTACTTGGCCAAACATCAAACCTCCTAACAATCAAAACTTAAGCCATGGAATGATTAGAACTTGAACTAACCACCTTCTTTATACAAAATTTTCCAAGAATTTCAAGGTACTTACCTCTTCTTAATCCTCATCCAAACCGAACATAAAGCAAGAGAACTCTTTCTTCTTCCTTTGATTTTTCGGTCAAGAAGAACAAAGAGGATGAAGCCTTTTTTTTTTCTTCTAGTTTCGGCAAAAATGGGGGAGCAAGGATGAAACAACTTTGGTTTCTCCTCCCACTCCCCTCATATTTTATTGTTCTTAACACAACATGTTGTCATAAACTTTTCATAATATGTTTTACCCATCACAATTTGTCTATCCACCTTGTCATGGCCGGCCACTACTATTTAGGGGGGAAATTGACATGCAAGTCCCCCCTTTTTATTTCATGCACTAATAGATCCTTATGCTTTGACCTATCACATTTCAAAATTTTCTCACATAAGTCCTATTTACTAAAATTCACCTACAATTTAAACAAAATTCAAATATGAAATTTTCACACATGCATGTATACATATAATAAGCATCAAATATGATAGCTAATTATTTTTATGACTCGGTTTAGCGGTCCCGAAACCACTTCCCGACTAGGGTAAATTTTGGGCTGTCACATGTAAAAAGTTCAAAAGTTGAGTTCTACATGCTAAAGGTGTATAATTGTTATGAAATTTTAAATTGAAGGTCCTTAGAAGGTAATTAGACCATTTTACTTTAAGTTGGACAAAAATATACATGAGTTAAGAGAATTTAGTGTTTTGAGAAAAGGGCATTTTGGTCATTTGGTAATTAAATGAATTAAAAAGCAAAAATCAAGCCAAAATTTAGTCCATCTTCTTCATGCTTGGATGAAAATTAGAAGAGAATCCATAGTTAGGGTTTGGCCACTTTCAAGCTCGATTATAAGTCCGTTCTTGCCCCGTTTTTAATGCTCTTTACATTTTTGAAGTCGTTATCACTCTATCTATCTATTTCTACCATTAATTTGAGATATGATTGAGGTCTAGGGTTTGACCCATGTTACGTATATTTTTATTTTGATGTCCAATAGTAGATTATGCAAGTTTAATGTTAGATAAATAACTTTTTCTAGGTGATTTTTGGTGAAAATGTCAAAAGGACCAATTTGTAAAAAGATTTCAAAATGTGTGTAAAAGTGTGATTAAATGGAAAATATGGGCTATTATAAGTATGAAAGAGGTTCGACCAGGCTTGGGTCTTGATGAAATTGAATAGATTTCATTTTACGAGCCTAGGGACTAAAATGTAAATATGTTAAAGTTTATGGGCAAAAATGTAATTTTTCCATAATGTAATTTTTAGACTGAATTAAGTAATTTGAATAATAAATGAGTTAAATTTGCTATTACAGATCAAGAGAAACGAGGTTCAGACCTAGATCGGGAGAAAACAAAGCGTTTGCCGAATAGGTCCATTTTTACTATTTTTGTATTGAGGTAAATTCTTTTGTAAATATTGCATTGGTTTAATTATTTTTTAAATGCGCTGTTATTGTATGAATTGTGGTTGACTCATGGACATATTCGAAAAAGTTACAACAAGAGTGAAATCCCGGTTGAACATTAGGAGTAGCTAGGATACAAATGTCATGACATTAGGGTTACTAAGACTATGTGTAAGACCATATCTGGGATATAGAATTGATGTGAGATTTCATGTAAGACCATAGCTAGGTTATTGGCATCGATACAAGATTACATGTAAGACTATATGTGAGATATGGCATTGGTATGGTACCGTGTGCACGAAACTCCTAAGTATCCTTTAGTCTTCCAAGTGGTTCAACGGGTAATTTAATGAGTATGTCAAAGATGAATTGTGTGTAACTCCAATTTGAGATGACTTAGGTATGTACAAAAAATTCATACGTGATGAGCTCGTTATGTGATAAACCTTCGGTAAGGTTATGACTGACTACGTTATGACTATAAGATCTTAAAAATATTTATGCCAATTATCACCATGTTAATTGTATGTTAAATGTTGGTTTACGGTGCCTATTATTTTCGTGGGAACTTACTAAGCTATATAGCTTACCCCCTTTATTTTCTCTTGTCTTATACTGTCACCAAGCCAGCTCGAGGATCAGAGATTATCGGAGATCCAGTCACACTATCAACTTAATATTTTGGGGTACAAATGATTTCAATATTTTTAGTTATGGCACGTATAGGGGTGTAACGTCCTAAAAATCCCGAAATCCAAAAATCTCGAAATCTTAAATTTTTCTTTTTGTGCTTAATAATTCTAGCTCAGTGCTAATTACGCAAAGGTAGGTCTTGGTCAAGGTTTGAGTTTGAATTAAAGGGTAAAAGAACTTATAAGTTAATTATTAAAAGAAACAAGGTTGGAAAATAGTTGGGCTTTTAAATAAAGATAGGAGAAAATAGCAACAAAGAGCCTAGTAGAGGAGTGGCTAAGTGACGCCACTTAGAGTGTAGGGAGGTGGCGTTAATATCTAGCAAGGAGGTACAAGGTTTGAATCCTAGCTTAGTGTTTTTAGAAGTTTAATTTTGACCTTCTAGAAGGATGGAAGTGGCGTGAAAGTGGACTCCAAGGGAAGTGTTCAGGAGAGAAAATTAAGGAAAGGATCAAGGGGTTATCAGAGAGAAAAACGAGGAGATGATAAGGGACAAGTGATAGAGCCGAATGGGGAATTGGGCATGGGAAAATTCAGCTATAAGGCTTATAAATTGGTGTCGAATGTTGGGATATGAAGCTAATGACTGAATTTCCTTCAACCTGTTACCAAAAACTATTTTCTCTAAAAGCCAAAAACCCTTTACCTTTCTTTTCTTTTTCTCTTTCCTTGTGCCGAATTCTATTCTTCATCTACCTCATTGCTGACTTTTCTTATTTTTTCTTTGGAGTCGAATAACCCTCTTTTGCCATACAAAATCATAAAGGGCCGAACCTCTTTGGCCGAATACCCTTAGTGCAATCACTACTCATTCTACTTCTGTCAAATCTAGTGTAAGTGTTGTTCTCCCAATCGGTTTCTCTGCTAAGTATCAAATATTGTCCCTCACTCTTTCAAATCAACTGTGGTAGGGAATTAGAATCGGATCTCGGATCTTAGCTCATTACCAAATTGCCCTTTAGGTATTGCGATTTTGGTAAGTATTCCTCATCCATTGGCTAAGGTTGGCCGAATAGCCTTAGTAAGATAAGGGGACTTGTGTTGGATACGAGTCACCTATTATTCTGGTGTTAATAGTTACGATTGATGCAGATCTAAGAGTTGGTCGTGGTTAGTGAATGGGCTATTATACTTATCACGCAAGGTAAGGTTAAGGTGAGATTCTGGATTTTGGTAAAGTATTCGATAAGTTTGTGAGATTAATATTTGAGTGATATCAATTATAGGTTTGGGCTAAGGAAAATGTAGAACACTTGCCTACCAGGTGTGTACATACATTGCACACACACAATGAACTGGCGAAAGCCAAAATACCGAAAAGTCGAAAGTTGGGCTACGGTAGTCACATGAGTGCGCCAACACCCGTGGAGAGGAAACCGATAGGTTGCTTGAGGCCCACGGACGATTTCGAGGACTTGGGTTGAGAATTGGACAAATAGGCCAAAATGGGCTAAATGGGCCTGATGGGCTGTTAGGCCTATAATACGCAAGGATTGACAAGTGATGCTATGTGTTACGAAATTTGTATGGGAGCATGAATATAATATGATTTGGGCCTAATGGGCCATATGAATGTGAATTGGGGTTAATGGGCCATAAGAATATGAATTGGGCCAGATGGGCCATTTGAATAAGATTGGGCCTAGTGGGCCATATGCATGTATGTAGGGGTATTGGGCCTAGTATATGATGACTACATAAAAATTAATTAATCAATTGAGACTGTGGACAAGTCATAGGGTTAAGGTGTAGTAACGGGTATATGCATGTCTAGGATTGGATCTAGGGAGAGCTTGGTACTTAAGCTGTCTTAAAGACCCACCTCCTCTTCTCTGGGATCTTACTTGGTGCATAATATTCGTTCATCTTAGCTCGCGAGACTTGTTCATGGGCCAAGGTAAGTGAAAACCATAATTAAGGGGAAATTACCAAAATGCCCCTAAGGGCGAGAATGACCAGAATACCCCTAGGTGTTGAAAGTAAGTTTTATGGATGTGACATGCATACATATGACATTCTGCTTAGGTTGCATATGGGGTGGGAATTATGGAACGGAGGAAGTATATAAGAATTCGCATGGTTGCTTGACAATCATGGATCCATCGACGACTTTTAAAACCCAATATGTAAATGAAGGTAGTTTCGCAACCGGGCTACCATTGGTGTGTGGGCTGGGTGGGTCGATATTTATATCCCCACATGGTGTGATGGGGGATGGAGCTAGTGTGTAGCGGATGGATAATTTGGATGGGATTGCATTGCATGTTTGATGATTTGTCTTTGAATGCTTGTTTTTCATCGAGGTTTGTACACACTGAGTTTGTGAAAACTCACCCCCTCTTTTATTTTATTTTCAGGTGATGCTCATTAAACAGTTCGATGTTTGGAGGGACTCTGGGTGGCCAGCTAGTAAGACAAATTTGGACTTCTTTTTCTTAAGCTTATAAGTTCTTATTTTATTAAGTATATTTCAGACAAGATTTTAATAAGGTTTTCATTATGCTATTATTACTTGAATTATTATTATTTTCATTGTTATTACGAGAAGTTGAACTTGGGATTCCTAAATTATAGTATGTTTTCTACTTTTCTGCAACTGGAATGTGTGTTTATTTTTTTTAAGTTAAGTTAATTAAGGTTTCTTTTGTTTAAGAAGGTTTTCTGCTAAAATACTTCAATGTAACACGTCAGATTCAGCCATAGCGTCTAGGCATAGCGTCTGGGCTGGGTTTGGGGTGTTACATTTAGTGGTATCAGAGCCCAGGTTGCAAAACTTAGGCAGTGAATTGGGCCTTATTACTTGGTTTGTTTTTGTGTTTTAAAAAAATATTTTTGATTGGATCACAATGTTTTGGAAAAATGGAAGTCTTGCTGAGCGGCACACTGAGTCTCCAACGTTGAAACAAGTAAGTACTTTTACTCTTAAATTTGTTCAAATTATTATACAGTAAACAATTAGAGGGCTACTCTAGATGATATTGTTAGAATGGAACCAAAGCCCGTAGGAACTTGAAACTGTAGAGGATTTTCGAAAACAATCTTCTCTTTAATTACTTCTATAAAACATCGAGTTAATTATTGAAACTAACTAAGACTTCATAAAATTTCTAATCCAGATAATACGCGAATCAACGATGAGTGCTAGAAGAGGTGCAAGGGGCTGTGGCCGAGGCCGCGGAAGTTTTAGGGCTGAATCGTCGGCATCGGGCCATGTGCCCAATGTTGGAGTAAAAGAGGCTCCGACCTCACCTGTGGCTGGGAATGGACCGTATGATCAAGCCGCGGGAGAAGATGCATTGTCCCAAGCAATGCTGAGAATTTTGGAAAAGGTCGTTGGGCCCAATAATTGCAGTGAAAATCGGAGGTCCATTCTGGAGCGACTTCGTTTGAATGGGGTTGAGATCTTTAAGGGCGTGGCTGGCGTGGCTCCCAATGTGGTAGAATATTGGTTGGAGGCCACTGAAAGAATAATAGAGGACCTAGACTACTCACTTGAGCAAAAGTTGAAAGGAGCAGTGTCACTGCTTAGGGAAGAAGCCTAACAGTGGTGGCTGACAGTGAAAGAGGGCACCCAACCGGAGTGGGTCACTTGGGAGTTTTTCAAAGTTGCATTCCAAGGGAAGTATGTGGGTGCAAGCTATGTGGATGCTAGAAGGAAGGAGTTCCTGAATTTGACCCAAGGGAACAAATCGATGTCAGAGTATGAGGCTGTGTTTTTACGCCTTAGTAGGTATGCGATAGTAATGGTGGCAACGGAGTATAAACGTTGCGTGAGGTTTGAGGATGGACTTAGAGATAGCCTCAGGGTACTGATAGCTTCACAAAGGGAGCGAGTTTTCTCGGAGTTGGAGGAGAAGGAAAAGATGGCAGAGGAGGTAAAGCGCACTAAGCACTTAAATCGGGCGAAAAAAAGGGTAGGAATAATAGGGAGGCTGAGACTCTTAGTGAATGACAGATGCCTAGGGCTAAGGCCAGAGTTAATGGGCCAGATAAAGCAGGGCCCCCTGCTATTAATCCAGGGGTGCCCCTTTGTGCTGATTGTAGGAAAGGTCATGTAAGCGAGTGTTGGAAGAGGACGGGAGCTTGTCTAGCTTGTGGATCTATGGAGTATAGGATCAGAAATTGCCCTAGAATGTTAGCTCAGGTGCCAGTCGTGGACCGAGGTGGTGTACAGCCACCAAAGGGTGGTCAGCCCCGCCGAGAGGCCGTGATCAGGCCAGAGGTGGAAATGGTTTCGGTCGTGGAGCACCAGGTAGAGTTGCTGGCCATGCTCAGGCGAGGCAGCCAACTTTGCTCTATGCAGCACATCGTCAAGAGGATGGAAACGCTCCAGAGGCAAATAATGGTACGTACTTACCCAGAGTGTGCTATTTACTTAAGTTGGAATTAGAGTGCGCAGTGGAAGTGTGGTGTGCTAGTCTATGTTAGTAGTTGGAAATTTCGAGGACGAAATTTCTTTTAAGGGGTAGAGTTGTAACGCCCCAAAAATCCCGAAATCCAAAAATCCCGAAATCTTGAATTTTTCTTTTTGTGATTAATAATTCTGGTTAAGTGCTAATTACTCAAAGGTAGGTCTTGGTCAAGGTTTGAGTTTGAATTAAGGGGTAGAAGAAATTATAAGTTAATTATTAAAAGAATCACGGTTGGCAGGTAGTTGGGCTTTTAAATAAAGATAGGGGAAAATAGCAGCAAAGAGCCTAGTAGAGGAGTGGCTAAGTGACGCCACTTAGAGTGTAGAGAGGTGGCGTTAATAGCTAGCAAAGAGGTCCAAGGTTCGAATCCTAGCTTAGTGTTTTTAGAAGTTTAATTTTGACCTTCTAGAATGATGGAAGTGGCGTGAAAGTGGACTCCAAGGGAATTGTTCAGGAGAGAAAATTAAGGAAAGGATCAAGGGGTTATCAGAGAGAAAAACGAGGAGATGAGAAGGGAGAAGTGATGGAGCCGAATGGGGAATTGGGCATGGAAAATTTGGTTATAAGGCTTATAAATAGGTGCCGAATGCTAGGGTATGAGGCTAATGACTGAATTTCCTTCACCTTGTTACCAGAAACTCTTTTCTCTAAAAGCCGAAAACCCTCTACTTTTCTTTTCTTTTTCTCCTTCCTTGTGTCGAATTCTATTCTTCCTCTACCTCATTGCTGACTTTTCTTATTTTTTCCTTAGAGTTGAATAACCCTCTTTTTTCATACAAAATCGTAAAGGGCTGAACCTCTTTGGCCGAATACCCTTGGTGCAATAACTACTCCTTCTACTTCGGTCAAATCTAGTGTAAGTGTTGTTCTCCCAATCGATTTCTTTGCTAAGTATCGAATATTTTCCCTCACTCTTTCTAATCAACTATGGTAGGGAATTAGTATCGGATCTCGGATCTTAGCTCATTACCGAATTGCCCCTTAAGTGTTGCGGTTTTGGTAAGTATTCCTCATCCATTGGCTAAGGTTGGCCAAATAGCCATAGTAAGGTAAGGGGACTTGTGTTGGATATGAGTCACCTATTATTCTGGTTTTAATAGTTACGATTGGTGCAGATCTAGGAGTTGATCGTGGTTAGTGAAGGGGCTATTATACTTATCACGCAAGGTAAGGTTAAGGTGAGATTCCTACTTTTGGTAAAGTATTCGATAAGTATGTGAGATTAATCTTTGAGTGATATCGATTGTAGGTTTTGGCTAAGGAAATCACAGAACGCTTGCCTACCAGGTGTGCACATACACTGCACACACACAATGAATCGGCAAAAGCCAAAATGCCGAAAAGCTGAAAAGTTGAAATATCGAAAAGCTGCAAGTTGGGCTGCTATAGTCATACGAGTGCACGAACACTCGTGGAGAGGAAACCGATAGGTTGCCTGAGGCCCACGGACGATTCCATGGACTTGGGTTAAGAATTGGCCAAATGGGCCAAAATGGGCTAAATGGGCCTGATGGGCTGTTGGGCCCATAGTACGCAAGGATTGATAAGTGATGCTATGTGTTAGGAAATTTGTATGCGAGCATGAATATAATATGATTTGGGCCTAATTGGCAATATGAATGTGAATTGGGCTTAGTGGGCCATAAGAATATGAACTGGGCCAGATGGGCCATTTGAATAAAATTGGGCCTAGTGGGCCATATGCATGTATGTAGGGGTATTGGGCCTAGTATATAATGACTACATAAAACTTAATTAATTAATTGAGACTGTGGACAAGTCATAGGGTTAAGGTGTGGCAACGGGTGTATGCATGTCTAGGATTGGATCTAGGGAGAGCTCGGTACTTAAGCGATCTTAATGACCCACCTCTTCTTCTCTGGAATCCTACCTGGTACATAGTATTCGTTCATCTTAGCTCGCGGGACTTGTTCATGGGCCAAGGTAAGTGAAAACCGTAATTAAGGGAAAATTATCAAAATGCCCCTAAGGGCGAGAATGACCAGAATACCCCCAGGTGTTGAATGTAAGTTTTATGAATGTGACATGCATACATATGACATTCTGCTTAGGTTGCATATGGGGTGGGAATTATGGAACGGAGGAAGTATATGAGGATTCGCATGGTTGCTTGACAATCATGGATCCACCAACGACTTTTAAAGCCTAATATGTAAATGAAGGTAGTTCCGCAACCGGGCTACCATTGGTGTGTGGGCTAGGCGGGTCGATATTTATATCCCCACATAGTGTGATGGGGGATAGAGCTGGTGTGTAGCGAATGGATAATTTGGATGGGATTTCATTGCATGTTTGATGATTTGTCTTTGAATGCTTGTTTTTCATCGAGGGTTGTACACACTGAGTATGAGAAAAGTCACCCCTTCTTTAATTTTATTTTCAGGTGATGCTTATTAGACGGTTCGATGTTTGGAGGGACTCTGGGTGGCCAGCTAGCAAGACAAATTTGGACTTCTTTTTCTTAAGCTTATAAGTTTTTTTTTATTAAGTATGTTTCAGGCTAGATTGTAATAAGGTTTTCATTATGCTATTATTACTTGAATTATTATTATTTTCATTGTAATTACGAGAAGTTGAACTTGGGATCCCTAAATTATAATATGTTTTCTACTTTTCCGCAACTGAAAGGTGTGTTTATTTTTTTTAAGTTAAGTTAATTAAGGTTTCTTTTGTTTAAGAAGGGTTTTTGCTAAAACACTTCAATGTAACACGTCAGATTCGGCCATAGTGTCTGGGCCGAGTTTGGGGTGTTACAAGGGGCTTAGTCATTTTGTTATGTGTCATAATTGATTTGGCCAAATGTGTTGGCTTATGATGGTTGATAATTCATTTTGTAAATGGCCATTGAAATTGGCTAATATTAGTTTAAGTATATATGCTTATGATAATGTCTTTCATGGATGTGGGAAATTGTATGATTTGAGTTGAGATATATGTGATGTTTGTGTATGATAAATGACAGCATGTGAATGAGGTATTGATGCCTTGGTTGTGGCTGGTTTGGTTGAATGTATATACTTGGAACGGTGTTATGTGTTGTTGTCTAGGTTGTGCATGGAAGGGTGACAAAATGGCTTGCTAAGTAGCCTTATTTTTGTCCACACGGGTAGACACACGGGCGTGTGTCTAGGCCGTGTGTGACACACGACTTGCCCTATGCGCATGTGTCCAGTTGTGTGTCCCCTGCATCTTAATTGTTTCAAAAGAGAATGCTCGGTATTGAGCACACGGGCAGAGACACAGGCATGTGTCTCAGCCTGTGGATGACACGGCTTCAGGCACGGGCGTGTGCCCTGGTCATGTGTAGTCTGCACCTAATTTATGAAACATCATAATTTTTAAATCGACCACATGGCCTAGCACACGGGCGTGTGACTTGGCGTGTGACTTCAATTTGTTCTTGGGTGGCAAACAGAGAGTTACATGGGTTAGGGACACGGGCTTGTTTGACCACACGGCCTGCCCACACGGGCGCGTCCCAAGCTATACGAGTGTGTGGCTCTTAAAAAGATGAAAAGTTTTTTGTGTTGTGAAGTTTTCTAAAGTTCTCGATTTAGTCCAGAATCACTTCTAATGTATGTTTTGGGCCTCGTAGGCTTGTTTTAGGGACGTTATGAATGTTTATGAAAAGTTTTAAATTTAGATGGAAATTTATGTCTCATTTTTGTGTGATTGCTTGTGTATAAGTCCGTTAATGGCTCGTACCCTGTTTCAGCGTCGAATACGGGTAAGGGGTGTTACATGATTACACAACAGATTTAATGCATTGTATGTATGATTATATTGGCAACATTGCATGGTGGATCCATTGGATATAGTTGGCATGCCATAGGATTTGTGATATTGTGAGCATATGGCTCTTGGTGGAGTGATTTGTTTGGAGTAGATAAAGGAATGTTGAGCTTGAGTCTCTAGTCATTGGGTTATTTGAGGCGCTATAAGGGAGCGTGCGGCTTCAACCTACCCAATTCAAAATATTGTATTTGATTTGTGGGAGTTTAGAGATCTGTTTATCCAATGTATGATCACACATTTACTTATTTACATGGATGTAGTATGACAATATAATTGATTGATTATGCCAATATAATTTGAGTGTTTATGTGTTAAAATATGATTTTACATGCCATGGAAAAATTGGTTCTTAATTCTTGAAATAGCATGTGATGTTGTGGTGAACTGTTAACATGTTGTGACTAAAAATTTAATGCTTAATCGCTTTGATTTATGCATTATTGGGTGCAAATTACTCTATGTTTTTACTATCATTCACTGAGCTTTTTAAGCTCACAACCTCACATTTCATGCAAAGAATTTCCAGGCGTAAGGAGTCAAGAAGCGAGTGCAAGGGCGATCCAAGAATAAGGCTCGGTAGTGGCTTAAGAAATTTACCTTAGAGACTATATAGGGGCATTGTGATGCTTTTGGGACTAGTGTTATTTTACTTGTAATGAACATTGTACATTAAATTTTGGACTTCAATTTTGGTGATTTTATACTTGCTTTAATACATGATTTTATGTTTAATTGATGTTTGATTTATGGTATGTTGATAAGTGTTCGTATGGTAGTTGATAATATGGTTTATGAAGCATGTATTTTATATTAACAATGTTTAATTGAAGCTTATCATGGAGTGAATTAATTGATGTTTGCTAAGCTTGTAATTGGGTGTTAAATTTTGATTAATTGTTGTATATTTGTTGTAAATAAAATAAGTTGGAGATGTGTGGATGTTTATGGTAATTAATTGTAGCTATTTCAAGTTTGATGGGTAAGCAAAATATGTAAAATAGGGAAATTAAAACAATTTTTTTGACAAAATAGGTGCAGTAGTTTGCACAAGGGCGTGTGGGCTTTTGGGGGTTTGATTTTTATTTTTGTAATCTAGTATTCTAATTTGCTTAATTTATATTTTAATCTTAAAACTTGATTAGATTAATTTAAGCCTTTAATGATAGGGAAACTTGGTAACATTTTATGATTAAACTTGTAACTGCTATTATTTGGTAGAAACGCTCTTAATTTTTAATTTCGAAAATGTACTAGAAGTTTATAAAAGTTACGATTTAGTCCATAATAATAAATTTTGAATTAAACATAGTAAATGGACTCAAATTAAGTTGAAATTTTTAGTGCTTGCATAATTTTACTAAAAGAAGGTCGGTAACTATTTAGAAATCAGGATAGTTTTAACCTTAAGTGGTAAAATGACCAAAATATCTTTAGGTTTAAATACTTAGAAAAAGTATAAATATGGTTCATAAACTACATCCGCATTAATAAATGATAATTAATTAGCCATAAATGAGGTGTTATAAGGTTGGGGTGTGTGTCGAGTGGTTGTTGGCTAAAGAGTCACTTCGGTGGCTAATGTAAGCTTCGAATTCGGGTTGGTCCATCCCGATCGAGTTTGGGGTGTCACAGTCCACATCTACCAAGATATACTTGTTCCCATAGGAAGAAGGAAACATGCATAGAAAATCAATGCTCCATACATCAAATAGTTCTATCTCTAAAATAATTGTCCAGGGCATCTTGTTCCTTCTTGATATGTTTCCAGTTATTTGGCATCGATCATATTTTTTCACATAAGCATATGCATCTTTAAACAATGTAGGCAAAAATAACTCAGCTTGTAAAATCTTTGTTGCTATACGTGAACCCCCAAAGTGTCCCCCATTCGAAGATGGATGGTAGTGGTACAAAATATCATCAATCTCACTTCCAGCTATGCACATCCTAATTATGTTATCTGCATATTTTTAAAAAAAATATGGATCCTTCTAGAAATAATACCGACTATCATGAAGGAATTTCTTCCTTTTTTGGTACGTCATTTCTCGAAGAATTATTCCGCATGCTAAATAATTGGAAAAATTAGCAAACCAAGGTGTTTCATAGATTTGACTTACCTCGAAGATATGCTCATCAAGAAAATTCTCACTAATTGGAACAAGTGAAGAAGTTACCTTATTTTGTTCTAGCCTCGACAGATGATCAACTACTTGATTTTCAACACCTTTTCTGTCTTGGATCTCAAGGTCAAATTCTTGGAGTAAGAGTATCCATTGAATTAGTCTCAGTTTAGCATCTTTCTTTATGAGTAAGTACTTAATAGTCGCATGATCGGTAAACAATTTAACTTTGGTACCTATAAGATATGAATAGAACTTGTCAAAAGCAAAAACTATAGCAAAGAGTTGTTTCTCAGTTACCGTATAATTGATCTAGGCTCCTATCAAAATTCTATTTGAATAGTAGATAGGATGAAAGACTTTGTTCCTTCTTTGACCCATCACAATTCCAACAGTGAAATCGCTTGCATCACACATCAACTCAAAAGGTGAGTTCCAATCAGGTGTAACAATTATTGAGGCTGAAATTAACCGGCTTTTTAATTTCTCAAAAGCTTCGAAACATGCTTTGTTAAAATAAAAAAAATATCTTTTTCTAAAAGCATACATAAAGGTTTAGAAATTTTTGAAAAATCCTTTATAAATCTATGATAAAAACAGACATGGCCTAAGAAACTTCTAACTCCTTTCACACTAATTGGGGCGGTAATCTTTCAATTACGTCCGCCTTTGCTTTATCCACTTCGACTCCCTTCTTGGAAATTTTGTGGCCTAAGACAATTCTCTCATTAACCATAAAATGGCACTTGTCCCAGTTAAGAACTGAGATTTGTCTCCTCACATCTTTTGAGTATCTTAGCCAAATTATTCAAGAAAATATCGTAAGTATTACCAAAAACAGAGAAATCATCCATGAAAACCTCAACATAATTTTCAACCATATTAGTGAAAATGGTCATCATACATCATTGAAATGTGACAGGTGCATTACATAAGTTGAAAGGCATTCGCCTAAAAGCAAATGTACCGTATGGACAGGTAAAAGTAGTTTTATATTGGTCTTTCGGGGTATAACTATTTGGTTGTATCCCAAATATCCATATAAAAAGTAATAAAATTCATTACTTGCTAATCGATCTAGCATTTGATCCATAAAAGGTAAAAGAAAATGATCATTACGAGTGGCTTTGTTCAACTTTCTATAGTCAATATAGATTCTCCAACCCGTGATAGTTCTCGTCAGGATTAACTCCTTTCGTTCATTTTTGTCGATTGTGATCCCACCTTTCTTCGGTAAACATTTCCCGAACTTACCCAAGAACTATCTGAGATGGGGTAAATAATTCCTACATCTAACCATTTGATTACCTCCTTCCATACCACTTATTTCACGATAAGGTTAAGTCTCATTTTCCCATAAATCTTAAATTTTCCTCCTTCCTCTAAAATAATTTTATGTATACAAAAGGAAGGACTTATACCTTGTATGTCAGCTATTGTCCAACCAAGTTGCCTTTTTAAACTTTTATAAAAGAGCAATCAATTGCTGCTCTTGATATTCTATCAAGTCCGCTGAAATAATCATAGGCAAAGTAGAAATATTATTGAGATAAACGTATTTTAAATGAGACAAAAGTACCTTTAGTTTGAGTTTAGGTGGTTCCTCGATTTACAATTTGGGTTGTGAAAATTCTCGAACTTTCAACTCTAGCAGTTCAAACCACGGTGGTTGAATATAACTCCTTGAATTCGCTTCCATCAAAGCCAAACCTTGATCACCTTTTTCATCTTCGAATGGTTCATACTCTAAAGCATTCTCCAATGGGTCTTCTTCAGAATTGTTTCCCGTAAAAACTAAGGTTTCTAATCCATTACTGAACACTTTTCCATTTAATCGAGAAATTCCTTTGCCTTCAGAACATTAAACGATACGTTATTATCTTGAACTCGTATCGTGAGTTAGCCTTTTTGCACATCTATCAACGTTCTTCCCGGCTAGGAAATGTCTCCCGAGGATGATCAAAACTTCTTTGTCTGCTTCAAAATCCAAAACAATGAAATCAGTAGGAAAAATGAATTTCTCAACTCTTACCAAAACATCATTGATCTTTCCTTCAAGATAAGCCAATGACTGATCTGCAAGTTGAAGGGTTACAGTAGTGGGTCTTACTTCACCTATTCCCAATAGCTTGAAAATAGATTTGGGCATCAGGTTGATGCTTGCTTCTAAGTCACACAACGTTTTACTGCAATATGATTCACCAATGTTGCAAGGTATTGTAAAGCTTCCAGTATCCTTTAGTTTTGAAGGTAGCCTGTTCTGTAAAAACGCACTACACTCCTTCGTCAAAGCGACAGTCTCATACTCACTAAGTTGTTTCTTCTTGGAAAAGATATCTTTCATAAACTTTACATAATTGGGCATTTGTTCTAAAGCCTCCACCAATGGGATGTTGATGTGTAATTGCTTTAAAACATCCAAGAACTTCTTAAATTGTACCTCATGTCTCTGCTTATTTTGCTGAAGTCTTTGAGGATATAGAACTCTAGGTTGATATGGATAACTTTTCTGAGGAGGTAAATATGCAAAAGTAGGTGTTTTCTTTCTAGAATTCACTAGTTTAGGGTTTACCTCATCAAATTTTTCAGCATATGATTTTTCTGTTGTAGGAACTTCAACTATTGGTTAACTTTCCTCTTTTTTAGTAGGGTCATCTTTAACCACAACATTTTTAGGTTCCAAATCTTACCACTTTGTAATGCACTTTACCCAAATTTCTTGGATTTTATGTGTCGCTTGGCAAGGCTCCTTGCGGTTTACTATGAAGCTCAATAACTAACTGACCCATCTAGTTCTCCAGATTGTTTAGCGTTGTTGTTTGACTTTGGATGAATACGTCATTTTTCACCATATATGCCTTCAACAAGTCTTCCAAACTATTTGATAATTCAGCTTGGGGTGGTTTTAAGGCTTGTTGGTTAAACCTTTGGGTTTGGTTGGGTCTATGCTACATTTGGTTGTTGTTTGGTCCATTTCCTTGGTTACTCTAGGAAACATTTAGATGGTTCTGCCATGAAGGATTGTAGAATTGGGACTGTAGTCCTTATCCATTTCTATTTTGATATTGGTTCCTTACATAACAAACTGATTCAGGATTTGAAGAGTGAATCTCGAAAGAATAACCTTCCTTACTATATATGTAAGAAACTACTTCATATTGACTTGGTGATTGAGCTGCAAAATTATTCAAACCATTAGTGCTAAACTATTTTAGCATAGAAGAAATAGAAGATACCTGAGCAAAGAGTGAAGTTAGTGCGTCCACTTCATGCATTTCGGCTATACGTCTTCTTGAAACTGCCTGATTTATCGGCCATTAATAAATGTTGCTTGCAATCAATTCAATGATCTCGTAAGCCTCATTATAGACTTAAATAAAATCACACCATTCACAGAAGCATCCACCATTAATCTTGTATGTGCATTAATACCATTATAAAATGTTTCTAATTGGATTCAATAAGGAATCCCCATGATGAGGACACTTATGAAGTAATTCCTTGAATCTTTTCCATGCCTCATACAAAGATTCGTCATCCAATTTTTGGAAAGTTGTTATCTTATTACGCAACTTTGCGTTCTTACTTGGTGGAAAATATTTTACCAAAAACCTTTCTGCTAATTCTTGCCAAGTAGATATTGAACTTGGTGGCATTAAATTCAGCCATGCTCGTGCTCAATCTTACAATGAGTACAAAAATAGTTTTACCCTCAGTACATCTTCAGTCACGCCAGCTAACTTAAATGAATCACTCACCTCCATGAATAATCAAAGGTGTAAGTGTGGATCTTTTATGGGCATACCACTGAACTGGCCCACCGTTTGGAGCATTTGAAACATTACTGGTTTCAATTCGAATTGGGGTGCTGTAACGCGTAGGTTTGTGCAAGTGTACACAGTCGTTATCAAGTAATAAGTAAATATCAAGTTATCGTCTCCACAGGGATTGTATTTGTGCTAAGTCACTTAATTTGTAAAATTATATTAACAATTTGGTAAATAAAAACACAATTTAGTTGAGAAGTGATGGTTAAAATATATTAAACTAAATGCAATGATCCCTAATGTAAAGTAACCTAAGTATGCAAACTATATGAATGAAATAGATTTTAGAAAAATAAAACACAATTTGTAATAATTATGACATAAATAAAGTAGGACAATTACTTTAATTAAGCTCAATTTATTATCAACATGCTTAATAATATTCGGAAAAACATTCCATGACAACTCGATCTTTCATGAGTTTGGAAACCACGTAAAGTCCATTCGGAATCCTTTACCTAGTAAATACGCATTTTGCTGATCCTTATTTACTAAGGATTTCTTAGTATTCGTGTGAGGTAATACGGATGTGTTAGGTTTGAAACAGTTTAATCACACAAATCTAAAAACTATGTAGATAACAGAGCCTGGTTAGGGTTGTTATGCAACCTGCAATTTAATCAGGTTAGGATCTAAATTGAGCATGCACATTTCAATTATGCGTCCACTAGTCGTTGTCTTGTTAGGATCGCTCAGCTAATTCAGGTGTATTTCAATCACGTATGAACGAAATGCAAACATGATTTTAATTGAAAACATGATCGATTGAGGCACAAACATTATAAGCATGAATCTAATAAATATTATTTAATCAAAGTAATCCTAGCTTAAATAAAATTCAGCTAACATTGTTGCAAATAAGAACAAAGAACACATAGCAAACATCGTTAAATTAAATTAAAGAAAATAAAGATTAAACCCAATTTAAAGTGGCTGTCACCCAAGACTTTGACTGACGAGGCTCATTCGTTTCTTTGCTACGCTCTTTTGCTGATGGCTCTCCAAGGTGGCTGACCAAGGGTTCTTTAAGAAGCTTATATGCTAAAATCTTTATGAAAAGATGATGATAGGCGTGGGGAGAAAAGAAGAATGCTAGGATAATGAATAAGGAATGAAGGATGAGTGATGAGTGATGAGGGATGAGTAGAAATGTGAGAATGAGGTCTTATTTATAGGAGAGAAGAGGGGGATAGTTTACTAAAAATAGGAGTTTTCATCTTTTGAAGCATCTTCCATGGGTGGCTGGCCATAAAGTGAAGAAGTTGAGCTGATTTTTTCTTGATTTTTGGTCAAATTGAGTGCCACAACAGCTCAAGACTAAGACTCAGTCAAGTGCAAATCTTCATGTAAATCTCTAATTTCTTCAACTCTTCAAGGACCTTGTGCAATTAAATCAAAAAGTAGTTTATGGAAAGCCATGTGCAGCTAAATTTTGTGTTGACTTGGTCCCCAATTTGGATGGTTTTGTAGTCCAGTAAAGCTATCAGACCTGTCCAGAATAAATCAACAAGTTAGAGGACCAAAGAATAGAATTTATTCAATTTAATTAATTAATTTAAAACCCAAATTATTAATAAAATATTTAAAATGAATTATTAAATATATTTTTATATTTCATTATTTAATTTAATCATGCATGGCCCACTTTATGTGACAGCCCTAAAGTGACCCTAGTCGGAAAGCGGTTTCGGGACCCCTAAACCGAGTCACCAAATTATTTGAATATGATATTTATTGTCTAAAATATGTGATTATGAATGTGTGAAAGTTTTAAGCTTCGATTTAGTAAATTGCATGTGAATTTAGTCAATAGGACTTATGTGTGACACTTCTGAAATGTGATAGGTTAATCTATAAGGATCTATTAGTGCATGTAATCAAAGGGGTGGACTTGCATGTCAATTTCCCCCATTTAATTACTAGTGGCCGGCCATGACAAAGGGTGATGGGCAAAACATGTCATAGACATGTTATGTTGGTGCATCATAGGAGGAACAATAAAATAAAAAGTTAGTAATAAAGAAATGGAAAAGGGAAAATGATGAAAGAAAAAAAAAGGGATCATCATTCATGTTCTTGCTAGCCGAATCTAAAGAAAAAAAAGGGGACAAGAGCATTCGGTGATGAAAACAAGTTGTGTCCTTTGATTCTTCTTGGCTGAATTGAAAGGAGGAAGAAAGGAGTGAAGAAATCGGCCATCTTAGGTCAATATTAAGGTAAGGTGTTCATATTAGTTCTTGAAATTTTAGTTGATCTTGAGTGAGATATCAAGTTATTATTTTTTTGTAACCCATGATGAAATTTTGATTTTGGATTGAGTAAGGTTTTTGACTATGGTAGTTAATAATGGTGAGTTTTGTTGTTTCATGTTAAAGTTAGGTGAATGATGATGGATGAGTGTTTGAACCATAAAAAGAATTCGGCTACCTTGTTATGAACTAGGGCCGAATGTGAGTTGGTTGTGGTTGAATATTGCATGCTTGGTAGAATGGTGGATGAAAGTGCCGAATGTGGTCTTTGGTTTGGCATGAAGTGATAAATAAAGGTTTAAAAGATAGCTTAAGTTAATTGATACTCACTAATGAGTTCGAATGGAAGCTTTGTTAAGTGGGAAATGAGTGGCCGAGAGAGAGAATTATGGACTATTGCCGAATGTATGTTGGATTGATAGAGTCTCCAAATTGATTTTATGTGTGTATGCATGACCGAATATAATCGGCCACATGACTAAAGAAATGGGTTATTTGACATGTGGTAAAAGTTAAGTGTTAAACGAAATGGAAATGAAATCATATTGGAATATGTATACTCGACCACATGACTGAGTACATAGGTTGATATGTATGTTCGGCCATAGGTAAACATGTTGATGGCTTTATCTTGACTTAGAAAATTCGGCTAAGGTGAATATTGGCTAATATGTTGAGTTGATTCATGATTTCATATGTATGTGACTTTAGTGTCTAATGTATATATATGAGCTATGTATCTTGAGTTCCTCTTTTGATGCTCAAATGATTAAATCAATTTATTTGTTAAATTAAGCTCAAGAGCAAAGGGGAACTAAATTCGATAAAGGGAAGGAAAAAGTGGTCGAATAGCCATCGAAATAGTTCGACAACATCCGAGGTAAGTTTTCGAGCAATGAGACTTAGTTTATGATTCGATTAAGTCATAATGTATGTGCATAGAGATCATGTTATAAAGCAAACTAAACCATGCTGTTTGTATGTGGCTAGTGAGCCAAAATGGGAATGGTTAATACGTGACTTGTGTTTGAACTCTAATTAAGAAAATGAAATTAGATGTGTCATGATTTATTGATATGTGCATGAATGTTCGGATGATAACCGGGCTAAGTCCCGAGAGCATTTGAGCTAGTGGCTAATTCCGGGCTAAGTCCCGAAGGCATTCGTGCGAGCTACTATATCCGGGCTAAGTCCCGAAGGCATTCGTGCGAGCTACTATATCCGGGCTAAGTCCCGAAGGCGTTTGTACGAGCTATTATATCCGGGCTAATTCCCGAAGTCGTTTGTGCGAGCTATTATACCGGGCTAAGTCCCGAAGGCATTTGTGCAAGTTACTATAACTGGGCTAAGTCCCGAAGGCATTTGAGCTAGTGGCTATATCCGACTAAACTCCGAAGGTACTTGGTTTGAGAACGAGTGATCTTGCTGTAATAATTTAAATTGATACGCTCGTAAAACCCAACGATGAGGTACGTTTTGTATATGCATTAGGGTGGTGATTCTGTTTAAATAATATTCGCTCAGTAAATTAATGAGCTTCCGGCCTTGGCTAAGTTGATCTTTTGTGTATGAATATAAGGGTTGGTAATGTGAAGTAAGTATGATATTGAGAATTTGTGCACATGAGATTATCCGTTCAGCCATATGAATGCTATACTTTGGTTGTGTCTAATTTCATGGCTCAAACTTACTAAGCATTAAATGCCTACTCCGTTTCTTTGATTCTCTGTTTTATAGATTTTGGGTTCGTCAGCTATCGGACTCGGGATTGTTGAAGTTGAAGTCGTCCACACTATCAAAGCCCCTTTTGGTACACTTTTGGTTGAACTTTGAAATGGCATGTATAGGACTACCCGTTTTGTTGTTGGTCATGGACCCTTTGGTTTTGTGTAAATTTGGATAGCCATGCGAAAATGGCTTATATACACTTTGAGCTTAATTTTATAATCGTCTTGTATGATGTTCATTAAGAGGTATGGAAATGTTTGGGAACGATTAGCCATTGGAATGGTTAATCATGATCATATTTTGTGCTATTTATGCAAAAGGGCTAGTTGAATCATGGAAACTATGTAATAGGTAAAGTCTACCTTAAAAATAGATGCTAATAGCAGCAGCGACGTGAATTGAAAAATCACTAAAAATAGTAGGAATGGAATTAAATAGTGAATAAATTATGTAATCGAACCTTGATGAATCTATTTTCATAGGAAAGTAAGGAAACAATCATATGGATAGCATATTATGAGATATTTAAGTTTTCGTGAGACAGGGCCAGAACGGTTTCTGGATTCCCCGTTCCGACTTTGGAAATTCATTATAAATCAACCAGAGATAATTAGAAGTCATGCCATATATTTATAGATTCCTTTTCGAGTCTAGGTTCTATAGAAACAAACAGAATCAGTATTGAAACCCTGTACAGGGAGATATCCAAGTCGTAATGCACAAAGGTCAGTGTAGTCGAACCCTGAAACAGGGTAGATTTTAACTAATAAACTGTACTAATTGGCCTGACCAAAAATTCTAGAAAAAAATTTGTAGATGGATGTATGAGTCTATTTTCAGGGAAAAATTTCGAAACTGATTTTTGAGTTTTGGAACTCAAGATATGATTTTTAGGGTGACAGTGACGCAGTTAGTCAACTGTCTGGAAATTTTCAAAATGGACTGTGAGAATAAGTGAATTTAGTCTGTTAACCCCTCGTGTCCGACTCCAGTAACGGTCTCGGGTACGGGGTGTTACAATTTTATTGGTATCAGAGCTACGGTTTAGTCGATTTTAGGACTACCGTACTACGTTTGGGTCTAGCTATACACGTCATTTTGTGATTATTTGATAGTGTGGTGATTTCTGACATTTGCAAATGTGTGTATTTATAGTAATGGATCCCGATCCCAACCGAGCGGTAGCTGATGATCTTGAGAGTGTAGCGCCTGCTCCCGCACAAGGGACAGCGCCGGTGGACTCTCAACCTAATGCTAGTAATCTGAATGATGAAGCTAGACAAGCTTTTTATAGCGTGATGAATGATTGGTTCAACCAATACATTCGAACTAATAGGGCTGTTCCACAACCTCCATTCCCGACTAATACCACCCCCGCACCTACAATACCTCCGGTAACTGACCAAATAAGGTCGAATAAGCCCCCAGTTGACAAAATCCGAAAACATGGGGCTACTGAATTTAAGGCTACGGATAGTGATGATGCCGAGCAAGCTGAATTTTGGTTGGACAAGACTATTCGGGTACTCGATGAGCTATCTTGCACACCCGATGAGTGCCTAAAGTGTACTATCTCCTTGCTACGTGATTCTGCCTACTATTGGTGGAATACGTTGACTTCTGTTGTGCCCAAAGAGCAAGTAACTTGGGAGTTCTTCCAAACTGAGTTTCGAAAGAAGTATATCAGTCAGAGATTCATTGACCAAAAACAAAAGGAATTTCTTGAACTCAAACAAGGTTCTATGTCGGTTACCGACTATGAACGAAAATTTGTGAGGCTTAGCCGATACGCGCGAGAATGCATTTCTTCAGAGGGCGTGATGTGTAAACGTTTCGAGGATGGACTGAATGATGATATAAAGCTGTGTGTTGGCATTTTAGAAATCCGAAAATTTGTGGTACTCGTCGAGCGAGCTTGAAAAGTTGAGGAGCTCAGTATGGAGAAAAGAAAAGCTGATATGGGAGCAAAGGAGTTTCGTAAGAGGTCTTCGGGCTTTTCTAGATGAGATTTATTGTCTAAAATATGTGATTATGAATGTGTGAAAGTTTTAAGCTTCGATTTAGTAAATTGCATGTGAATTTAGTCAATAGGACTTATGTGTGACACTTCTGAAATGTGATAGGTTAATCTATAAGGATCTATTAGTGCATGTAATCAAAGGGGTGGACTTGCATGTCAATTTCCCACATTTAATTTCTAGTGGCCGGCCATGACAAAGGGTGATGGGCAAAACATGTCATAGACATGTTATGTTGGTGCATCATAGGAGGAACAATAAAATAAAAAGTTAGTAATAAAGAAATGGAAAAAGGAAAATGATGAAAGAAAAAAAAAAGGGATCATCATTCATGTTCTTGCTAGCCGAATCTAAAGAAAAAAAAAAGGGGACAAGAGCATTCGGTGATGAAAACAAGTTGTGTCCTTTGATTCTTCTTGGCTGAATTGAAAGGAGGAAGAAAGGAGTGAAGAAATCGACCATCTTAGGTCAATATTAAGGTAAGGTGTTCATATTAGTTCTTGAAATTTTAGTTGATCTTGAGTGAGATATCAAGTTATTTTTTTTTTGTAACCCATGATGAAATTTTGATTTTGGATTGAGTAAGGTTTTTGACTATGGTAGTTAATAATGGTGAGTTTTGTTGTTTCATGTTAAAGTTAGGTGAATGATGATGGATGAGTGTTTGAACCATAAAAAGAATTCGGCTACCTTGTTATGAACTAAGGCCGAATGTGAGTTGGTTGTGGTTGAATATTGCATGCTTGGTAGAATAAAGCATAAAATCACATTTTAATAATTTCGATGTCTTAATTTCATATTTTCACATATTTCATTAATTTATTAAACAATTACTTAGTTATAAAAACAATTTTAAGTAAAAAGGTGATAAATGACATAGGAAAAATCCTATATATTTTTCCGTTTACACACCCCTAAACTTAAACCATTGCTCGTCCCGAGTAATGTTCATTCACAGCAAAAGGTCTTGCTAAGGCAAAATTGCTAATTGTGTAAGTAGAATCAATCTTTGTCTCATAATCATGCATTAACAACTTCATGCTCATCAACAAGTAATTCATGTGCAAACATTCCTTAAGATTATACTAAGCTTCAAAATATGCCAACATGAAACATAGTTTCCATGTATGTCACAGTCATACATAACATTCTTCATTCAACATAATTTCCTATCAATCAAGCAAACAATCACAACTCAAGTTCATAAAGTTTTCCTTTTTGGAGACTGAGCAAACCTTTCTTCGCTTTTTTTTTAAGCATGAACAAATACACCTTTATGAAAACTTCCTTAAATGTTGATTACCAAGACAACTTTAGTTAAGATAGGTGCACAAAATTTGGATAACTTTAAAATATGGTAATGTGGCTTATAATGTAGGTTCATTGCAATAAATAGGCTTTTAAGCTCAAAATTTCAGTTTCAAGGATCAAATATCATAGGGTTGGCTTGAAAAGGCTCAAACGGTCCAAAGAAATAGTGTCTATATCATTTTAGATTTTTATGTCCCCTAAGATTCCGCCTCAAGAAAGCTACTAAGTCAATTCTAAAAATATAAACCTTCATGCATGTCTAATATCAAAAGAAACTAAGTTTTCATGGCAAACATTACTAAGGCTAAGATCATACAAGCATTCCATTATTCATGATAACATACTTTAACTCAAATAAAATCATCATTCATACTTGCATACAAACTATCTTATTAAAAAAATTATCTCTAAACATTCATTTATTACAACATACTTATGAAAGAAATGATTGAAACATACTTGGAAAAAATTTTTAAAGTTTGAGCAATTTATTTGCCTTACCCCTTCTTTAAAAAGAAGCAATGTCCTCATTGCAAGAACAAAGTAATGAATGAAAACTGAACACCAAGTAGGGTTGTAAAGAAAGAGAGGTGAGTCATTAAGACTGCTTAAATACCAAGTCTTTCCTAATAACCCAATCCTAGACATGTTGATTCCCATTACCACATCATTTAGTCTTTTTCTTTCTAAAGAAGTGTTAAGCTTATTCATGCTTGCTATGTTTTATTCTGTAGAAATTAAATCCTAATTACGAAGAAATAAATTCCTAAAGACCTAAAAATAAATAAATAAGACAATAGTCCCCTCTTTTATTTTCTTGACTTATTCCCCTTGTCTTTTTCAGCTCAATCTCAGCTTGTATCATCAGTATCTTCCGTCCATGTCTCAAATATAGCATTTGGGAACTCAAGAACAAAAGTGTTAGAGATATTCTTAAAAGAATTTTGAATTGATTCATCTCTAATTTTTGCATATTTCCAGTAAGTTTGTTGTTGATTGTGCATAAACTTGCACATATCCATCAAAATTGACAACTCTTATTTCCTTGAAGTACTTGCAGAAGTCGGCATAAGAGTTGCAGATTCAGGTTCGATACTTAGCTTGACTGGTTCTTCTTCTGGCTCAACCCTTGGTTCAGGGTTTTCAAATCCTTCAACTGGTTTAGGACTTTTTGGTTCCTTATTAGATTCTTCCTCTTCAGTGTCTTTAACTGAATTAGCTTCAGTCTCAGTTTCATCTATTGACTCCTCAGTATCTGGCTCAATTGGCTCTTCTTGCTCCCCTTGATTCAACTCATGCACCCTCTCTACTAATATTTGAAGATCGTAATTTGTAATGCTTCCTTGAACATATCACCCCTTCATATTTGCTTGTGTTTTAATAGGGGCCCTTAAGCAAAGTGAAGTGATTAATGATGGGAAATAAGCACTTCCTGCCTTTTTTTTTGGCACAATCGTGAATCTCCTTGAGGATAGTTTCCCAACATTAATGGGCTTTTCTGTCAAGATTGCATATAACAAGAGCATTCATTCCATCGAGATGGTGGAACTATGTAAGATAGTCATAAAACTGTAACGAACAAAATAAAACCACACCTTTGCTACTGGTTTTAGGTATTCCCTTTGGCAAGAATGGCTCCCATATTTTCTTATAATCCATTGGGATCCCGGAGTTGTCACAACATCGAGCACTTGTTGAAGAAAATCGCAGTTGATATTGTCCATCAAAAGGTAGTACTTATCTTCTTCAACATCAAGTAAGTTAAACAAATCATTGACGGACTTAGAAGTAAAAGGTACCTTTTTCTTTCGAACGGTGACTTTAGTAGCATCTTGTGTCATCAAACTTGCATAGAATTATCGAACTAATTCATCATCGAGAAGTGAACGAGCATCACAAAATCGTTCCCACTTGAGAGCATTGATTATCTTTCTAATTGGCACAAGAACAACCATCAAATCATTACTGTTCAAGTTAAAGCCTTTTTCCGGCATCATAGGTTGATGCTTGAAAATTGAATCAAATCTCTCTTTCACTTCTTCATCGATAAAAATCGGGTTTTCAGGAGTTGTCTTTGATGATCTAGTTCTTTTTCGAGACATGGTATCTTTTCCCGAAAATTTCAGCAAAATTTTTGCTCGAAGGAGGAAAAGAGAAATCAGCAAGGTGGTAAAGACTTGCTATGGCAAAAATTGTGCAACGGTAAGGATGGTGCGGTGGCAACGACAGCGTACAATAGCAACAGTGGTGTACGGCGGCAACAACGACGATGTGTGGATACAAAGTTGGGGCTTTGGCAATCTTCTTGCGGCGACAATAGGTGATTTCGACAAAAAGGAAGAGAACTAGGGTTTCCTTCGAGATTTGAGGTTGACAGCATAAAAGAGAGATTTAGAGATATTTAGGGTGTAAGCAAATTGCTTTGAGGGATATGAGAAATAGTAGAATGAAGAGCGATTTATATAGGAAAAATTAGGGCAACATGTAGCAAAAATTTAGCTACATTAGGGTTACTTGGGCAGCAAGCAATGGGAGTGGCGCCAGGGTATGGATTTTTCCCTCTTTTTTTTTGGCTATCTTGGGCCTCAAACTCAAACTGTCTTGTCTCAAGAAAAAAACTGATTAGTACTTGGGCGAAATTTGACCCCCTTTATTAATATAAAAATTTAAATTTAAAAAAAATGGAACTTAAAAATTTTAAATCTTAATTAGAAAATTTCTTCTTAACAAATTACATTAAATTAATTCCCAGGAAAGGTTAGAGGGGTCATAGCAGTCCCACTTAAGTTCCAATCTCCTTAGACAGAATTAACTAAATGTACTAAATTAAGAAAATAAATTTTAACTATTTATTTATTTACAAAAGAAATTCATGAAAAATCAAGGGTCTATTAATTTGAACGAGGATTTAACTCGCTCAGCTTTACCATCCCAATAATGTTTGAGATGTTGACCATTAACTTTAAATGTACCTTCGTGATTGTCGTATAATTCAACAACTCCATAAGGATACACTTGGTAGATGGTATAACGTCCTTTCCATCGAGATTTAAGCTTCCCAGGAAATAACTTCAACCTTGAATTAAACAACAAAACCTTCTGACCTTCTTTAAACTCGCGAGGTTGTATATGACTATCATGCCATCTTTTTTATCTTTCTTTACACATTTTGGAATTCTCATAGGAAAACAACCTCAACTCTTCCAACTCATCCAGTTGTAACATCCTTCTCTCACTGGCTTGCTTAAGATCAAAGTTCAATTACTTCAAAGTCCAGTGGGCTCTATTCTCCAACTCTAATGGCAAATGACATGCCTTTCCAAATACTAACCGATAAGGAGTCATTCCTAACGGTGTCTTAAATGCTATTCGATAGGCCCATAATGCATCATCAAGCCTTCGAGACCAATCTTTTCTGCTAGGGCGTACTACCTTTTCAAGGATACCTTTGATTTCACGGTTCACTCTCTCAACTTGCCCATTGGACTGGGGGTGATAGGCAGTAGCAATATTGTGCTTCACATCATATTTTTCAAGCAACCACTTAAGCCATTTGTTCACAAAGTAAGAACCTTCATCACTAATAATAGCTCTTGGTGTCCCAAATCGTGTAAACAAAAGATTATGTAGGAATCGCATGACTACCTTAGCATCATTTGTAGGGTATGCTTCAGCTTCAACCCACTTGGATACATAGTCCACAACAACTAAGATGTATTTCTTCCTATATGAAGAAGGAAATGGGCCTAAGAAGTCAATGCCCCAGATGTCGAATATGTAACACCCCTTACCCATGTCCGACACTGGAACAAGGTACGAGGCATTACCAGATTTAATCGTTCACAAACATGCAAAAATCGAGCTACAAAATTTCATTCGTATCAAAACTTTTCATACACATGCATAATGTCCCATTCATGGAGCTACGAAGCCCTAAACATGCATTGAAAGTAGTTAGGGACTAAATCGAGAACCTTAGAAAGTTTTGGGAAAACTTAGAAAATTTTTCCATGACACAAGGTCACACACTCGTAGGCCTTCGACACTCCCATGGGCCTTCGACTCGCCCGCGTCCTCAGGCCGTGTAACTCACTGGCTATGACATTAGCGAAAAATTTGAAACACACGGCCAAGCCACACACCCGTGTGCTACTGCTGCGTCCCCCACACGGTTGTGACACACAGTCGTGTCTCAGGCCGTGTGACCAACACTTAGGCTATTTTCCAATCCTTCAAGTTACCCTTAATCCTTCACATCTTTATTTCCATATTACACAATTAATTTATGGCCATGACCATTTAGATTTGGTCATAAAACATTCATCATGCGCATATGTCTTAATACCAATCATGCATGCCTTACAAGCATCATCACATCACAAGCACTAGAACTTAGCATGGATAGATAGATTTACAAACCATAATCACTATGAGCCACACTTCATGGCCATATATAAGTAACTCAATGTAAGCCAATACCTTTGGCTAATCATAATAATGGCTAACATAAAAACTAAGTCCCTATAAATGCCACTCACACGAAATTGCTTAAGATATATGGGTCGATACTTCAAAGGAGATGGCTTGATAGTGTGATGCTGCCTCCGACGTTCTCCAACCCTGAGCTAACCTGTCAACACTAAAGAAAAGGAAAGGAAGGGAGTAAGCTTTATATCTTAGTAAGACCGTATGAAAATAATAAGCAATTTATCAACTTGCTTCTCAAGGTAATACAACCATATTTGTGCTTTTATTTATGTTCAGGTCAAATTATATTCTCAAGTCACAATCATTAAATTATTTATATCTTCAGCTATGGAACTCTAAATTAAGTTCCACTAATTTTTCCTGAATCTAGACTCACATATATTCTTACCATAAAATTTGCAGAATTTTTGATCTAGCCAATAAGTACAGTTTATTCTTTCAAGTCACCCCTATTTCACTATCTAACAGTTCTGACCCCTCTTAACTAAAAATTATTTATATCCTTATACAGGATTCAGATGATGTTCCCTTTTGTCTCTTTTGAAGATAGATTCATTAAGGATTCTAAGCATATAAATTATAACCCTTAATTATTTTTGTACAATTTTTAATGATTATCCCAAATCAAAATAGGGGATTTCAAAATCATTCTAACTCTGTCTCACAACAATTCAAATATCTCATAACATGGACTTCTTTTGCTTACGCCGTTTCTTTTATCTGAAACTAGACTCAATAAGATTTAATTTCTTATTTTATTCAGCCACTAATTCAATTTCCACAATTTTTCGTGGATTTTCAAAGCCGGACTGCTACTGTCCAAAACTATTTCAATGCTAATTTTACCTTTATAATTATCTTTAAATAGGCTTTTATGCCAATCAAAATCTCTTTCCATATTTATTAGCCACAAGGTGAAGGGGTAAACATATCATGTCCCAATTTAATTTGACCTAAAAGCCTCATACATAATCATCAATCAAATTTACGACATAATTTCCCACCATAGGTATCGACCTAATATTTACAAGGTCGTCACAAAGCAATTCTCATAAGTATGACTTACTCATTTACATTCTTACCAAAAGTCCAATATGTATCGAGCTCATCAGTCATGAATTTTTAGTACATACCTATACCCTTTCAATATGATCATAAACATAGCTTACTCATTTCCATAGCTAGAACTTACTCGTATCATTCCTACCATTAGGGCAACGTAACTAGACTCATATCTCATGAGTTCCAATAAGATCCTGTACCACTCACAACATGATTATATCATTCCATATCATTATCATGAGCCTTAAAATAACCCATGAACCTTTTTGGAATACTAATGGATATCCGATAAGCCTCACACAAGAGGGTGAATTGTCAATGCCATGTCACAGACATGGTCTTACACTGGCTCACATGTTGAGGCTGATGCCATGTCCCAGACATGGTTTTACACTAGCCCTCATATAGTGGCCGACGCCATGTCACAGACATGGTCTTACACTGGCTCACAATCAATGTTGATGCAATGTTTGACATGGTCCTACACTGGCTCTCATAATCAACGCCGATGCCACGTCCAACATGGTTTTACACTGGCTCTCATATGGTGGCTGATACCATGTTCAACATGGTCTTGCACTGGCTCACAGTCAACGCTGATACCATGTCCAACATGGTCTTACACTAGCTATCATAACATAACCAATGCCATGTTCCCAACATGGTCTTACACTGGCATACGAAATGTGGCCAATGCCATGTCCAAGACATGGTTTTACACTAGCTCACATGTCACCCCAAATGTTATGGCATGGATATCCAATCTATTCCTCGGTTCAATCGGGACTCTACTACATTAAATTTCATCATGCATTTTCAATCATATTACGCAAAATTAATCATTCAACACATAAAAATGATAAAGTTACCTTACTTATGTACAACTTATACGTTTCAGGGGAATATCATATTTCATCCAATTTCCAATGTATTCAATCATCACATAAATGTTGTTAACATTTGGCATCACTTTCTCATACTCAATATCATCAACATATAATTTAATACAATCATAGCAAGATAGATTTTAAGTATATTAACAATAACATGGATAACATGCTTATTTAGTCACATGAAGTTACCTTGAATGAAATTCCGGCTAATTATTCCATTTTAGTCCATTACCTCGTACCTTTTGATTTAAGCCCGAATCTCGATTTTCTTGATCTAAAATAATAAAATCCACTACTTTAATCATCATATTAACCAATACATTTCGTAATTTATACTTTGGAAAAATGACTATTTTGCCCCTAGACTTTCACAAAATTTATGACTTTTCCCCTAGGCTTGTAAAATAATTTTTATCAAATTTTCTCACTAACCAAGCCTAGCCAAATTCTTTTTATACTAGAAGCAACCCAAAAGTTCAATTATTACTCACACATATCACTCATTTTATAAACTTTACAAAATGGTTCATTTGAGGTGTTTTCACGAAAAGCTTTTCACAAAAGTTGTTTATTAAACAACCAAAATTCATTTTCTTTCACAAAGTTTCAGCAAATATTACAAATGATCTCATGGAAAAACCCTATCGTTTCAACCATTTTGAAAAAATAGTCCCCTCATTAGCTAGCTCATGCTACAAGGGTCCTAAAAATGCAAAAATCATCAAGAAAGACTATCTAAATCACTTACTTGCAAGGAATATAAGTGGCTGATATTTTTGACCTTTCAAAACCCCCTATTTGCTGGTATTTTTTGGTGGAGAAGAAGATGAGAAAAAGATGATGTCATTCTCTATTTATTTTATTTTATTTCTAGCCAATTTAGTTACCAAAACTCACCTAACTTTGACAACTTTCTTCTTTTTGTCTCTATGGCCAGCAACCACTAATTTAAAGGCCTATTTGCACTTTAAAGACCCCTAATTATGGTTCTCTAGCTATTTAACACATTTGGCTAGCAAAACAAAACTTTTGCCCTTTATGCGATTTAGTTTTTTTTCTCAATTAAGCTCACAAACACTAAAATTAATTCACCAAAATTTTCATGCACTTATATAATCATGCTATGACACATAAAATAATATTAAAAATAATTTCTCAGACTTCAGATTTGTGGTTTCATAACCATTGTTCTGACTAGGCCTAAAATCAGGCTGTTACAATTCTCACCCTTTAGGGGTTTTCGTCCTCGAAAATCTAATTGGAAAAGAGATTAAGGTATCCTTCTCGTAGTTTCCCCTATCTTGACAAAGAGTCCTCTTCGAGGGGATACTTCCATGATCAGTCTGTCATCGATCTCTATTCAAACATCTTAAATTTTCAAACCCATATATCAGTTGTTAGTCTAAAGTTGCTTTCAACTTTCACGAATCACTTTCAGCCCCCTCTTTTTTTTTCAGAATTACAAATCAATCCCATCTCGAAGTATTAATAATAATAGAAATCCGAATTTGCAGTTATCTCACATTGTACTTGTTTAGTTGCCCCTTACCATCACATTCTGATAGTTCTCAGTCTTACAAAGAATACATCACTTTAGCTTTACATTTTAGCTAAATTCAGACTCCCATCAAACAAGAATGATCATGTAGCCAACACTCACAAAATGAACAAAGGTTTTCCATTCAATTGTCTGTAACATTGGTGCTCCAGATTCTTGGTATCAAGGAGCAAGTGACTTTATTCGTTGAACAAACAAAGTAATCAATTTCTCAACACCGGCACACTAGCAGTCAACTCTAAGTCACTCATCTAGCAACTCTTTTACTGAGATTTTAACTAATCGAAAGCATAAACTATCACTTTACATTCTTATTTTAGAACACATTCCAATTCGTTCGATAGTGCATTACTTACAAATCACTAATTCTCTAATCAATTTAAACAAAACTCAAAACTAGTGCTTCGATTAATAACACTTTCAACTATTATTTTTTTATTTTACTAATATGTAACAGACCAACTCATTCAAATGAAAACAATTGAGTCGATTTCAAATACCAAATAATAGTATATCAAAATATTATTTTCTTCATGTTATTGACTAAATCAAACATACAATCTTTAACAAATCCTTTAGCATTCTAATCGAAACCTTCACGACTGTATTTGCTCAAGGAAGACAAAATATCCTAATTGAATTCACTGACTTCAATCAGACTTTCTTGAGGAAAAAAAAAGAATGATTTCATAGAGTTTGAGCCTGAACTTTCACTGTTTTTACCCTTGCCGAGGTCAATTCTTTTCACGAAAAAGTAGAGGAATTCTAATATCAGAAGCATTACATTCTCATGATCGAATCAGGATTACACCTATAACAAACATAGCTATCACAAGCCAACGAATACACATACTAGAAGTTTGAGAACCTAACTCATAAGAAAAACAATAAGGGTCTTGATGATTCCTCAGAGAAAACTGGAAGAAATCAACGCTCACATGTTCTGAAATCAATTGTAATAGGGATAATATATATATTCCAAATATACGAGTACAAAGCAAAACAACTTTTAGTAGAAATAGAAGAGTAGTCTCATATAAATTTTCATCATCCACTCGTATTTCAACATAATAGAATAAAACTATACAAAGAAAGATGAAACATGTGGGTCATCAATTGACCTTACCAATAGTGCTTCCATCTAACCTTTTAATCAGCTAGCGTTCTCATGCGATAAGAATTTTATTAGAAACAAATGATCACATATATCTCTGAGGATGAATGAAGATATAAATTACTCAAGAGAGATAATTGTAATCTTTTCAATCAAAACTATCATACTCAGACATCTTTATGATTCAAATTTCCTTTCTCTAATTAATTCTATCGTCACGAATCCCATATTACCCCATTCGCCAATGGAAATTAATTCGAAAGAAATTCCAACAAATACACACTTTAATCATCATACCTGAAGGAGTTGATTAGTCGAGATTAATTTGCCAAATGGTCTTTAAAATAATCCGACACCTTTTTTCGAAACTGTATTCATTTGCCAAACTATTTTCAACTCTGGTCACTTATTAGTTAATCTACTACTGAACCCTTTAATCTCTCACTTGTGAGCACTTTCAACACAATTCTCGTGAAATTTCATTGCAAATTACCATATTAGTAAGGGGATGAGGTCGTAAGGCCTCAAACTTGACTCTCATAAATACACATATGTCTTAGTATTCAGCACTAATGTAATACCATCGTAATCACATAGTTCATTCCAAAAAATTAACACACTTATTTATTATACAAATGTTTTCTATCATCCATAATTTCAAATAATGAAATTACTTATTCGAGCTCAATATTAATATCTAATTAAATTCCAACACTTAGCCTCCATTTTTCTTATCGACATTCGTCAAATTAGAGAACGACTTACGGGTTTTGAGTACATCGTTTACTTGATGCCATAGTCCAACTACGGTCTTACACAAAATCAAAATGCCATAGCGTAGCTATGGTCTTACATGTCATACTTTGTCATGGTCCAACCATGGTCTTATCCATCAATTCCTCAATGAACGATCGTACTCATTTCCTTCATTCTCCTCAATTTGATCTTCCAATTCAATTTTTATACTATTATAATATTCATGGTTCAATAGCAAAGACATAAAACAAAACATCATATTATCTCTAATTTAACAATTAAACATAAAATTCTACCATATTAACATACTTATTACACTTATTCAAGCAAGCGTACATAAACACACATTCCGTCTATTTGAGTAAATTTGCTTACCATATTCACTTAATAAAATATGTTGAGCACATAATATGATATGCATGCCAAGCCAACACGAATGGGCTTATCACCATATAAACTTTCATTTTCTTCTACGTTTCTACATTTTTCAACTCATAGTTATCTCACTCCGTACATTCAGACATACATATCATGAACTTCTATTCATACCTTTCTGAGTTTTGTCTCATCATAACTTCACTTTATTTGAATACTTTAGCATCACTATCTACGCGTTCAAGTGTAGCTCGGTTAGAGAGTACCTTTATCTAAACAAGATAGTTCCCATTTGCGTCGGGAGAAATCACACTATCACAAATTTGTGGCATGTATAGCTAGACTCTTACACGTACTAGGTTAGTCCAAGAACTGACTAAACCATAGCTCTGATACCACTAAATGTAACACCCCTTACCCATGTCTGATGTCGGAACAGGGTAAGAGGCATTACCGGACTTAATCGTTCACAAACATGCAAAAATAGGGCTATAAAATTTCATTCATATCAAAAAATTTCATACACATGCATACTGTCCCATTCATGGGCCTACGAATCCCTAAACATGCATTGCAAGTAGTTAGCGACTAAATCGAGAACCTTAGAATGTTTTGGGAAACTTAGAAAATTTTTCCATGACACAAGGTCACACTCCCGTGTGGACACAAGGTCACACCCGTAGGCCTTTGACACGCCCGTGTCCTCAGGCCATGTAACTCTCTAGCTATGACGTCAGCGAATAATTTGAAACACATGGCCAAGCCACACGCTCGTGTCCTCAGGCCATGTAACTCTCTGGCTATGACGTCAGCGAATAATTATAAACACATGGCCAAGCCACATGCCCGTATGCTAAGGCTGTGTCTTAGCCCGTGTGACCAACACTTAGGCTATTTTCCAATCCCTTAAGTTACCCTTAATCCTTCACATCTTTATTTCCATATTACACATTTAATTCATGGCCATAACCATTAAGATTTGGTCATAAAACATTCATCATGCACATATGTCTTAATACCAATCATGCATGCCTTACAAGCATCATCACATCACAAGCACTAAAACTTAGCATTGATAGATAGATTTACAAACCATAATCACTATGGGCCACACCTCATGGCCATATATAAGTAACTCAATGTAAGCCAATACCTTTGGGTAATCATAATAACGGCTAACATAAAAACTAAGTCATTTTACATGCCACTCACACGAAAATGCTTAACATATATGGGTCGATACTTCAAAGGCGATAGCTTCATAGTGTGATGCTGCCTCCGACGATCTCCAACCCCGAGCTAACCTGTTAACACTAAAGAAAAGGAAAGGAAGGGAGTAAGCCTTATAGCCTAATAAGACCGTATGATAATAATAAGCGATTTATCAACTTGCTTCTTAAGGTAATACAACCATATTTGTACTTTTATTTATGTTCAGGTCAAGCTATTTTCTCGAGTCATAGTCATTAAATCATTTATATCTGGGGCTAAGGAACTCCAAATTAAGTTCCACTAATTTTCCCTAAAACTAGACTCAAATATATTCTTACCATAAAATTTTAAGAATTTTTTAACTAGCCAATAAGTACAGTTTATTCTTTAAAATCACCCCTATTTTGCTGTCTGACAGTTTCAACCCCTTTTCACTAAAAATTGTTTATATCCTCATACGGGATTCAGATAATGTTCCCCTTTGTCTCTGTTGAAAATAGATTCATTAAGAGCTCTAAGAAAATAAATTATAACCTTTAATTATTTTTGTACAATTTTTAATTATTTTCCAAATTCAGAATAGGGGATTTCAAAATCATTCTAACTCTATCTCACAACAATTCTAATATCTCATAACATGGACTTCTTTTTCTTACACCGTTTCTTTTATATGAAACTAGACTCAATAAGATTTAATTATGTATTTTATTCAGGCACTAATTTGATTTCCACAATTTTTTGTGGATTTTCAAAGTCGGACTACTGCTACCCGAAGATGTTTCAATGCTAATTTTACCTCTTCATAATTATCTTTAAATAGGCTTTTATGCCAATCAAATTCTTTTTCCATATTCATTAGGCCATAAGGTGAAGGGGTAAACATATCATGTCCCAATTTAATTTGACCTAAAAACCTCATATATAATCATCAACCAAATTTACGACATCATTACCCACCATAGGTATCGACCTAATATTTACAAGGTCGTCACAAAGCCACTCTCATAAGTATGACTTACTCATTTACATTCTTACCAAAAGTCCAATATGCATCGAGCTCATCACTCATGAATTTTTAGTACAGACCTCTACCCTTTCAACATGATCATAAACATAGCTTACCCATTTTCATTGCTAGAACTTACTCGTATCATTCTTGCCATTAGGGCAACATAACTAGACTCATATCTCATGAGTTCGGATAATAGCCTGTACCACTCACAACATAATTATATCCTTCCATATCATTATCATGAGCCTTAAAATAACCTGTGAACCCTTTTGGAATACTAATGGATATCCGATAAGCCTCACACAAGAGGGTGAATTGTCAATGCCATGTCGCAGACATGGTCTTACACTAGCTCACATGTTGAGGCTGATGCCATGTCCCAGACATGGTCTTACACTAGCTCTCGTCTCAATGCCGAGGCCATGTCCAACGTGGTCTTACATTGGCTCTCATATGGTGGCCGACGCCGATGCCATGTCCAACATGGTCTTACACTGGCTCTCATAACATAGCCGATGCCATGTTCCAAACATGGTCTTACACTAGCATACAAAATGTGGCCGATGCCATGTCCCAGACATGGTCTTACACTAGCTCACATGTCACCCAAAATGTTATGGCATGGATATCCAATCTATTCCTCGGTTCAATCGGGACTCTACTACATTAAATTTCATCATGCATTTTCAATCATATTACGCAAAATTACTCATTCAACACATAAAAAAGATAAATTTATCTTACTTACGAAAAACTTACACGTTTCAATGGAATATCTTATTCCATCCAATTTCCAATGTATTCAATCATCACATAAATGTTATTAACATTTGGCATCACTTTCTCATACTCAAATCGTCAACATATAATTTAATACAATCATAGCAAGATAGATTTTAAGTATATTAACAATAACATGGATAACATGCTTGTTTAGTCACACGGACTTACCTCAAATGAAATTTTGACTAATTATTCCATTTTAGTCCATAACCTCGTACCTTCCAATTTAAGCCCGAATCTTGATTTTCTTGATCTATATAATAAAACCCACTACTTTAATCATCATATTAACTAATACATTTCATAATTTATAATTTGGAAAAATAATTATTTTACCCCTAAACTTTCAAAAAAATTATGATTTTGCCCCTAGGCTCGTAAAACAATTTTTTTCAAATTTTCTCACTAACCAAGCCTAGCCGAATTCTTTTTATACTAGAAGCAGCCAAATTTTCAATTATTTCTCACACTTATCACTCATTTTATAAACTTTATAGAATGGTTCATTTGAGGTGTTTTCATGAAAATCCTTTCACAAAAGTTATTTATTAAACAACCAAGATTTATTTTCTTTCACAAAGTTTCAGTAAATATTACAAATGCTCTCATGGAAAAACCCTAGACTTTCAACCATTTTGCAAAATAGTCCCCTCATTAGCTAGCTCATGCTACAAGAGTCCTAAAAATGAAAAATCATCAAGAAAGGCTATCTAAATCTCTTACTTGCAAGGGATATAAGTGCCTGATAATTTTGAGCTTGAAAAACCCCGTATTCGCTGGCATTTTTTGGTGGAGAAGAAGATGAGAAAAAGATGATATCATTCTCTTTTTATTTTATTTTTTTTCTAGTCAATTTAGTCACCAAAACCCACCTAACTTTGACAACTTTCTTCTTTTTGTCTCTATGGCCAGCCACCACTAATTTAAAGGCCTATTTGAACTTTAAAAACCCCCAATTATGGTTCTCTAGCTATTTAACACATTTGGCTAGCAAAAAAAACTTTTGTCCCTTATACAATTTAGTCCATTTTCTCAATTAAGCTCACAAACACTAAAATTAATTCACCAAAATTTTCATGCACTTATGTAATCATGCTATGACACATAAAATAATATTAAAAATAATTTCTCAGACCTTGGATTTGTGGTTCTGTAACCACTGTTCTGACTAGGCCCAAAATCAGGCTATTACAGAATAATTCAATCTCCAAAATATTTGTCAAGGGCATCTGTAACAGACCTAATTTGACCCTAGTCAGAATGTGGTTTCGAGACCACAAAACCGAGTCATAAAAATTTACTTTAATTTTAATTGTATATATTTGATGTGTAATAGTGTGTGTATGGAAAATTAATGTTTTAATTTATTCTTAGGAATGTGAATTTTCTTGAAAGGACTTAGTTGAGAAACTTAGAAAAGATGATAGGTAAATTGTAAGGATCAAATAACAACAAGGTGAGAAAACTTGGGTTTGCATGTCAAATTGCCCAAAACTCAAGTAGTGGCCGGCCAAGCAAGGATGGTTCTTCCACTAAGTTGAATTTTTAATGTAATGCTTTTATTAGTAAATGGTTAAAATAAATTAAAGAAAGGAAAGATGAATAAAATAAGAAAGCAAGAGAAAGTCTTCATCCTCTTTCTTTTTCAAGTGCCGTGAGCTAGGAGAAAGAAGGGAGAAATGTTCTAAGACATTCGGCCATCCTAAGGGGGTTGATTAAGGTAGGATTCATGTTAGTTTTGTTAAAATTTTTGTGAAAATCTAGTAGTAGCCAATGTCTTATTATATCCCATATGTTAATTTTCTACCTAAATAGGTAATTAAATGGCATACGGTTAGGGAGAGGTAAATGCTAAGAGTATGGTGCTTTTGATGTTGTGAATGGAAATAGTAGAAAGGTGAAAGAAAATTTAGGTAGAAATGTAGTTATATGTGGATTTATATGATGTTACAAATAGATGTGAAGCTATGCTAGATTAGGAAAAATTCGGTCAACTGTTCATGAGAGGAAACTATGTGTTTAAAAGAATAAAAATGATATTAATTGATAGTATATGTATTCGGCCATCTAATTAAGTGTATAGGTGATGTTAAATCTAATTTTTGCACATTCGGCTATATAAGTATGCCCATTTGTGATATTACCTTTGATTGTATAAAATCGACTAAAATGAGTAATTAGTAAGGGTGGTTGCCTAATATACAAATATGTATATATGTATGTGTAATTGGATTATTGATAGTAAGGTGATATTATATGGTTATTAGCCGAATGGCTCAAAAGCATAAGGTAGAAAGATAAAAATTTACCATGTGTTTCTTATGATATGAAATCATTAATATTTAGCAAGACGGTTAAACTAGTTTAACTTATTCGATTAAGCTAAAGAAGTTAAAGGAGGGGAATCAAGCAAGGGCAAAGCAAAGAACATCGAGTAGCCGAGTTGGAACCGTTTTACCCAACACAAGGTAAGTCCTTAAGCATTTTTGTAAGGTTGATTAGTTTGTATATAAATAATACTAGTGAATCATAAAAGAATTCCTTTTGATGAGTATTCTTTTGGAGTGTTTTTCCTATTTATTAATGTGACCGTATGTGCTATTTGAATTAAGTAAATTGCCTTATGATAATGAGTTAACATATGGCACTATGTGTGCGGAATTAAGTGGCACTATGTGTGCCGATTTGGATGTTGAAGCGTGAGAGAAAATCCAATGCACTGAGTGTGTGGTTTACTATGGCACTATGTGTGCGAGTGTGACGAGCACTATGTGTGCAAATTCGGTTCATAATATAAAATGTGCATGAAAGAACGAAGTGGTAGAACTAGTAACTAAAATATCGAACTTGAGACATGTGCTGAGTAGGTATAAATTTATCTAGTGCATCATGGTTCCATGCTTTGAGGAATCGGGTCTAAATCAATTGGGTTGTTTTGGTATTTGATTTGATTGTAGGACATGGCATGAGATTGAATCGAAATTCTAAGAAATTATAGCATAGTTCGGTATGGTTGGAGAAGCTGATTTTGCATTATTTACTTTCTCTTATGATCTTTTATAAATGGACGGTATGTAAGGCTTATGACTTACTGAGTTATATACTCATTTGGTGTGTTTGTTTGTTACTTATTTAGGTTTCTTTGACCCATTTTGTGTGCTCGGGACCATCGTCGAAGTCATCACACCAGCTTGCAACTTTTTGGTACCCTCTTCTTAGTTGGTCTAAGAGAACATTTCGGCATGTATAGGCTATTATGTTTTGTTTGAACATTAATATGTAAACTTTTAGCCATGCGAATATGGTTTAAATGCTAAGTTTGGATTTGGCCTTATGGGTGCTTAGTTATAAGGTTCAGTAAGTTTGGCCTTGATAATTCGGTTTTGAGTGAGTAATAGTCTAAGTCTATTTGATTATTATGCTGTATGCCATGGCTGATCATTTTTAGTGTTACACTTATGATATGGTTATTGAGTAGTATGAAAATTCTTGGTAATGACTAGCCATTGGAATGGCTAATCAAGATCATATTTGGTGTTATGTATGCCAAATTACTAACTAATCCATGGAAACCATGAAATAGGTAAATTTTACCATAAAATAGATTCAGATAGCAGTAGTGATGTGAATTTGAAAAATCACTAAAAATAGTATAAATGGAATTAAATAATGAATAAATTATGGAATCGAAGATTGTTGAGTCTATTTTCATATGGAAGAAGCCAAACAGGTATATGAGCTATATTTTATGAGATGTTTAAATTTTTGTGAAACAGGGCCAAAGCGATTTCTGGATCCCCTATTCTGACTTTGGAAATTCACCATAAATTTCAAAAAAATAATTATAAGTCATGCTTTATATGTACAGATTCATTATTGAGTCTAGTTTTATTAGAGACAAACGGAATAGGCATTGAAGCCCTGTACATGTAGATATCTAATTCGTAATGCATAGAGGTCAGAGTAGTCGAACCCTGATACCGGGGAAACTTTAACTAATAAACTGTACTAATTGGCCCGACCAAAAATTATACAAAAATTTTTACTAGATAAATATATGAGTCTTGTTTGATGTAAAATTTACGGAATTGGATTTCGAGTTTCGGAACTTGAGATATGATTTTTAAAGCAACTGTGATGCAATTAGCCAGCTTGCCTAGAAAATTTTAAAATGAATTGTATGAGCTATTTAAGTAATGAATTAAGCCCGTTAACACCTTGTGTTCGACTCCGGAAACTGTCTCGGGTACCGGGTGTTACATTTTATTGGTATTAGAGCTATGGTTTAGTCGGTTCTAGAACTACCATAGTGCGTATGAGTCTAGCTATACATGCCTTAATGTTAGTATTTGATAGTGTGATGACTTCTAACGGTCGAAATTATTGTTTTGATTAGTAAATGGAACCCAATCTAGAGAGAACCTTAGCGGATGACGTTGAAAGTGTAGCGGCTGCTCCTGCGCAAGGGACACTAACTGTTGAACCTCAATCATCCGCGAATAATCAAGATGATGGGGCAAAACAAGCCTTCTTTACCATGATGAATGAGTGGGTCGCACAATATGCCCGAACTAAGCCGGCTGCTCAACCATTTCCGAATTTAAATAATTCGCCCCAGGTGCCTATAATACCACCAGATACTGATCCTGTAAGGCCGAGTAAACCTCCTGTGGATTTAATTAGGAAGCGCGGGGCCGAGGAATTCCGAGACATAGCTACTGATGACGCTGAAAGGGCCGAGTTTTGGCTTGATAACACCATCCGAGTTTTTGATGAGCTGTCTTGCACACCTGATGAGTGTTTAAAGTGTGCCATATCTTTGTTACGAGACTCAACCTACTATTGGTGGAGAACCTTGATTACTATAGTCCCGACGGAATGAGTTACTTGGGATTTCTTCCAGACGGAATTTCGAAAGAAGTATATTAGTCAACGATTCATGGATCAAAAACGTAAAGAATTCTTAGAGCTCAAACAAGGTCGTTTAACAGTATCTGACTACGAACGTGAGTTTGTAAGACTCATTCGATATGCTCGGGAGTGTGCAGCTGATGAAGTCGCCATGTGTAAAAGATTCGAAGAAGGATTGAATGAAGATTTAAAGCTACTAGTGGATATTTTAGAGATAAAAGAATTTGTAACACTAGTTGAACGAGCTTGCAAGGCAGAAGAACTTGGAAAAAAGAAAAAGAAGGTTGAATTTGAAGCTAGAGACTTACGTAAAAGATTGGCGGGTAAAACTTCATTCTCGGCTGTAAAGAAGTTCAGGGAAGATACTAATAAATCGAAGACGACCGCAGGGATTTCTATTAGAGAGTGACCATCAACGGACTCTCGAGCTACTTCGGTTGCTAGTGTGGGTAACAATCGCCAAGAAAAACCTGAATGTCCACAATGTGGAAGACGACACGTAGGTGAATGTTGGGGTAAGTCTACTAACAGGGCCTGTTACAGATGCGGTTAGAAGGATCACTTCATTAGAGATTGCACGGAACTCGATGAGAAAAATAAGATGCAAGGTGCAAGACCTAGTGGAACAACGACTAGAGGTAGACCACCGAGAATTTCAGGAGGTAGGGGTGGTAGTCAGAGAGGAACTTCTGATACGGCTGTTGGATCTAAGACTCGTGCTCCTGCTAGAGCTTATGCCATCCGCACACGAGAGGAGGCATCCTCCCCTGATGTTATCACTGGTACTTTCACTCTCTTTAATACTGATGTGATTGCATTGATTGACCCTAGCTCTACTCATTCATATGTATGTGAGACTTTAGCATCCAGTAAGACTCTACCAGTTGAGTCTACTGAGTTCGTAATTCGAGTGTCAAATCCCTTGGGTCAATATGTACTTGTTGACAAAGTGTGTAAGAAATGTCCTCTGATAATCCGAGATTCCTGTTTTCCAGCCGATTTGATGCTTTTACCGTTTGATGAATTTGATGTTATTCTCGGTATGGATTGTTTGACCGTGCATGATGCAGTGGTGAATTGCAAAAGAAAGACCATTGATTTGAGGTGTGCAAATAATGAGATAGTCCGAGTTGAGTCTACTGACTTGAACGGAGTGCCAGAAATAATATGCTCGATGATCGCTCAGAGATATATGAGAAAGGGGAGTGTAGCATATCTTGCGTACGTACTTGATCACAAAGAGTCGGAAAAGAAACTTGAAACGGTACCGGTGGTTCGTGAGTATCCAGATGTTTTTCCTGAGGAGTTACCGGGATTACCACCCGTTCGAGAAATAAAATTTGGCATCGAACTTGTACCTGGGACTACACCAACATTGATAGCGCCGTATCGTATTGCACCAATCGAATTAAAGGAATTGAAAGCACAGTTGCAAGAGTTGACAGATAGAGGTTTCGCTCGACCGAGTTTTTCACCATGGGGTGCACCAGTATTGTTTGTGAAAAAGAAGGATGGAACCATGAGGTTGTGCATCGACTATCGTCAATTGAATAAAGTGACAATAAAGAATAAATATCCGTTACCGCGTATTGATGATTTGTTTGATCAATTGAAGGGAGCCTCAGTGTTTTCAAAGATAGATTTGAGATCGGGTTATTATCAGCTGCGAGTTCGAGACTCAGATATACCTAAAACTGCTTTCAGGACGACATACGGTCACTACGAGTTTTTAGTGATGTCGTTTGGGCTCACTAATGCCCCTGCGGTATTTATGGATTTGATGAACCGAATTTTCAGGCAGTATTTGGACCGGTTTGTAGTTGCGTTTATAGATGACATCTTGATTTATTCACATGATGAAACTGCACACGCTGAGCACCTGAGATTAGTGTTATAGATTTTACGGGATAAGCAGTTGTGTGCTAAGTTCAGTAAATGTGAGTTCTGGTTGAGAGAAGTTAGCTTTTTAAGGCATGTAGTATCTGCATCGGGAATTCGAGTTGAACCGAGCAAAATTTTAGCCATACTTGATTGGAAACCCCAGAGAAATGTTACTGAAGTTCGAAGCTTTTTGGGGCTTGCTGGTTACTATAGACGGTTTGTAAAGGGTTTCTCGATGATAGCCACACTAATAACGAGACTACTTCAGAAAGATGTTAGGTTTGAATGGTCAGAAAAATGTCAGAAAAGTTTCGATCAGTTGAAAACTTATTTGACTGAAGCTCCAGTGCTTGTACATCCTGAATCCAGTAAAGACTTTGTCATTTACAGTGATGCATCTTTGATTGGGCTGGGTTGTGTGTTGATGCAAGAAGGCTGAGTTGTAGCTTACGCGTCGAGACAATTGAAACCACATGAGAAAAACTATCCAACCCATGATCTTGAATTAGCTGCCATTGTGTTCGCTTTGAAAATTTGGCGACACTACTTCTTTGGAGAGAGGTGTCATATATATTCGGATCATAAAAGCCTCAAATACTTGATGACTCAAAGAGATTTGAATCTGCGGCAAAGACGTTGGTTCGAGTTGTTGAAAGATTATGAGCTTGTCATCGACTATCACCCGGGAAAGGCTAACGTGGTTGCCGATGCCTTAAGTCGCAAATCACTGTTTATTTTGCAAGCAATGAATGTACACCTGTCCGTTTCACCCGATAATGTATTGGTAGCAAAATTAAAGGCCAAACCATTATTGATTCATCAATTACGTGAATCCTAGAAAGTTGACAATGAATTGGTTGCTAGACGAGTTGAATGTGTTTCAAATGTGGAATCAGAGTTTAAAATTGATGATGATGATTGTTTGAGGTTCAGAAGTCGACTGTGTGTTCCAAGAAATTCAGAACTTATTTCTTTGATTTTAAGCGAGGCTCATAGTAGCCGCATGTCAATCCACCCGGGTAGTACGAAAATGTACAACGATCTGAAACGTCAGTTTTGGTGGCCTGGTATAAAACGAGACATTTCTGACTTTGTTTCGAAGTGTTTGATATGTCAACAAGTGAAAGCGGAACATCAAGTGCCTTCAGGGTTACTTCAGCCGATTATGATACCCGAATGGAAATGGGATCGAGTCATGATGGATTTTGTATCTGGGTTGCCATTGTCGTCAAGTAAGAAAGATGCGATCTGGGTGGTTGTTGATAGACTGACAAAATCGGCTCATTTTATTCCTGTACGTACGGATTATTCCCTTGATAAGCTAGCTGAAATGTATGTTTCTCAGATTGTAAGGTTACATGGAGTACCTATTTCTATTGTGTCAGATAGAGATCCGAGATTTACATTGCGATTTTTGTTAAAATTGCAAGAAGCATTGGGTACCAGGTTGCATTTTAGCACCGCTTTTCATCCCCAGACCGATGGTCAATCCGAACGGGTAATTCAGATACTCGAGGATATGTTGAGATGTTGCATCCTTGAGTTTATTGGCTCATGGGAACGGTATTTACCTTTGATTGAATTCGCTTACAACAATAGTTTTCAATCAAGCATTAAGATGGCACCTTACGAGGCTTTGTATGGTCGTAAATGCCGTACACCGTTGTTTTGGACCGAACTTAGTGAAAGTAAAATCTTCGGGGTTGATTTGATTAGGGATGCTGAGCAGAAAGTTCAAGTAATTCGTGAAAGTTTGAAAGCCGCTTCGGATCGTCAGAAGTCGTATGCAGATTTAAAAAGAAAAGACATTGAATATCAGGTTGGAGACAAAGTGTTTCTTAAAGTCTCACCCTGGAAAAAGGTGCTGAGATTTGGCCATAAGGGCAAATTGAGTCCGAGGTTCATCGGGCCGTATGAAATATCTGAACGAATTAGGCCAGTCGCATACCGATTAATTTTACCCCCTGAGCTTGAAAAGATTCACAACGTCTTTCATGTCTCGATGCTTCGACGATATAGGTCCGATCCATCGCACATAATTGCTCCATCTGAGATCGAGATTCAATCTAATTTGAGTTACGAAGAAGAACCGGTTCGCATTTTAGCACGTGAAGTAAAAGAATTACGAAATAAAAAAATCTCATTAGTGAAAGTAATGTGGCTTAAGCATGGGGTTGAAGAAGCTACTTGGGAGCTCGAAGAATCTATTAAAGAACGTTATCCGAATTTATTCACTGGTAAGATTTTCGGGGACGAAAATTTTTAAGTGGGGGAGAGTTGTAACAGACCTAATTTGACCCTAGTCGGAGTGTGGTTTCGGGACCACAAAACCGAGTCATAAAAATTTACTTTAATTTTAATTGCATATATTTGATGTGTAATAGTGTGTGTATGGAAAATTAATGTTTTAATTTATTCTTAGGAATGTGAATTTTCTTAAAAGGACTTAGTTGAGAAACTTAGAAAAGATGATAGGTAAATTGTAAGGATCAAATAACAACAAGGTGAGAAAACTTTGGTTTGCATGTCAAATTGCCCAAAACTCAAGTAGTGGCCGGCCAAGCAAGGATGGTTCTTCCACTAAGTTGAATTTTTAATGTAATGCTTTTATTAGTAAATGGTTAAAATAAATTAAAGAAAGGAAAGATGAATAAAATAAGAAAGCAAGAGAAAGTCTTCATCCTCTTTCTTTTTCAAGTGCCGTGAGCTAGGAGAAATAAGGGAGAAATGTTCTAAGACATTCGGCCACCCTAAGGGGGTTGATTAAGGTAGGATTCATGTTAGTTTTGTTAAAATTTTTGTGAAAATCTAGTAGTAGCCAATGTCTTATTATATCCCATATGTTAATTTTCTACCTAAATAGGTAATTAAATGGCATACGGTTAGGGAGAGGTAAATGCTAAGAGTATGGTGCTTTTGATGTTGTGAATGGAAATAGTAGAAAGGTGAAAGAAAATTTAGGTAGAAATGTAGTTATATGTGGATTTATATGATGTTACAAATAGATGTGAAGCTATGCTAGATTAGGAAAAATTCGGTCAAGTGTTTATGAGAGGAAAATATGTGTTTAAAAGAATAAAAATGATATTAATTGATAGTATATGTATTCAGCCATCTAATTAAGTGTATAGATGATGTTAAATCTAATTTTTGCACATTCGGCTATATAAGTATGCCCATTTGTGATATTACCTTTGATTGTATAAAATCGACTAAAATGAGTAATTAGTAAGGATGGTTGCCTAATATACAAATATGTATATATGTATGTGTGATTGGATTATTGATAGTAAGGTGATATTATATGGTTATTAGCCGAATGGCTCAAAAGCATAAGGTAGAAAGATAAAAATTTACCATGTGTTTCTTATGATATGAAATCATTAATATTTAGTAAGACGGTTAAACTAGTTTAACTTATTCGATTAAGCTAAAGAAGTTAAAGGAAAGGAATCAAGCAAGGGCAAAGTAAAGAACATCGAGTAGCCGAGTTGGAACCGTTTTACCCAACACAAGGTAAGTCCTTAAGCATTTTTGTAAGGTTGATTAGTTTGTATATAAATAATACTAGTGAATCATAAAAGAATTCCTTTTGATGAGTATTCTTTTAGAGTGATTTTCCTATTTATTAATGTGACCATATGTGCTATTTGAATTAAGTAAATTGCCTTATCATAATGAGTTAACATATGGCACTATGTGTGCGGAATTAAGTGGCCCTATGTGTGCCTATTTGGATGTTGAAGCGTGAAAGAAAATCCAATGCACTGAGTGTGCGGTTTACTATGGCACTATGTGTGCGAGTGTGACGAGCACTATGTGTGCAAATTCGGTTCATAATATAAAATGTGCATGAAAGAACGAAGTGGTAGAACTAGTAACTAAAATATCAAACTTGAGACATGTGCTGAGTAGGTATAAATTTATCTAGTGCATCATGATTCCATGCTTTGAGGAATTGGGTCTAAATCAATTGGGTTGTTTTGGTATTTGATTTGATTGTAGGACTTGGCATGAGATTGAATAGAAATTCTAAGAAATTATAGCATAGTTCGGTATGGTTGGAGAAGCTGATTTTGCATTATTTACTTTCTCTTATGATCTTTTATAAATGGACGGTATGTAAGGCTTATGACTTACTGAGTTATACACTCATTTGGTGTGTTTGTTTGTTACTTATTTAGGTTTTTTTGACCCATTTTGTGTGCTCGGGACCATCGTCGAAGTCATCACACCAGCTTGCAACTTTTTGGTACCCTATTCTTAGTTGGTCTAAGAGAACATTTCGGCATGTATAGGCTATTATGTTTTGTTTGAACATTAATATGTAAAATTTTAGCCATGCGAATATGGTTTAAATGCTAAGTTTGGAATTGGCCTTATGGGTGCTTAGTTATAAGGTTCAGTAAGTTTGGCCTTGATAATTCGGTTTTGAGTGAGTAATAGTCTAAGTCTATTTGATTATTATGCCGTATGCCATGGCTGATCATTTTCGGTGTTACACTTATGATATGGTTATTCAGTAGTATGAAAATTCTTGGTAATGACTAGCCATTGGAATGGCTAATCAAGATCATATTTGGTGTTACGTATGCCAAATTACTAACTAATCCATGGAAACCATGAAATAGGTAAATTTTACCATAAAATAGATTCAGACTGCAGTAGTGATGTGAATTTGAAAAATCACTAAAAATATTATAAATGGAATTAAATAATGAATAAATTATGGAATCGAAGCTTGATGAGTCTATTTTCATATGGAAGAATCCAAACAGGTATATGAGCTATATTTTATGAGATGTTTAATTTTTTTTGAAATAGGGCCACAGCGATTTCTGGATCCCCTATTCTGATTTTGGAAATTCACCATAAATATTAAAAAAATAATTAGAAGTCATGCTTTATATGTACAGATTCATTATTGAGTCTAGTTTTATTAGAGACAAACGGAATAGGCATTGAAGCCCTGTACATGTAGATATCTAATTCGTAATGCATAGAGGTCAGAGTAGTCGAACCCTGATACAGGGGAAATTTTAACTAATAAACTGTTCTAATTGGCCCGACCAAAAATTATACAAAAATTTTTACTAGATAAATATATGAGTCTAGTTTTAGCTAAAATTTATGGAATTGGATTTCGAGTTTTGGAACTCGAGATATGATTTTTAAAGCGACTGTGATGCAATTAGCCAGCTTGTCTAGAAAATTTTAAAATGAATTGTATGAGCTATTTAAGTAATGAATTAAGCCCGTTAACACCTTGTGTTCGACTCCGAAAACTGTCTCGGGTACCGGGTGTTACATTTTATTGGTATCAGAGCTATGGTTTAGTCGGTTCTAGGACTATCATAGCGCGTATGAGTCTAGCTATACATGCCTTAATGTTAGTATTTGATAGTGTGATGACTTCTAACGGTCGAAATTATTGTTTTGATTAGTAAATGGAACCCAATCTAGAGAGAACCTTAGCGGATGACGTTGAAAGTGTAGCGGCTGCTCCTGCACAAGGGACACCGCCTGTTGAACCTCAATCATCTGCGAATAATCAAGATTATGGGGCAAAATAAACCTTCTTTACCATGATGAATGAGTGGGTCGCACAATATGCCCGAACTAACCCGGCTGCTCAACCATTTCCGAATTTAAATAATTCACCTCAGGTGCCTATAATACCACCAGATACTGATCCTGGAAGGCCGAGTAAACCTCCTCTGGATTTAATTAGGAAGCGCGGGGCCGAGGAATTTCGAGCCATAGCTACTGATGATGCTGAAAGGGCCGAGTTGGCTTGATAACACCATCCGGGTTTTTGATGAGCTATCTTGCACACCTGATGAGTATTTATAGTGTGCCATATCTTTGTTACGAGACTCAGCCTACTATTGGTGGAGAACCTTGATTACTATAGTCCCGAAGGAACGAGTTACTTGGGATTTCTTCCAGACGGAATTTCGAAAGATGTATATTAGTCAACGATTCATGGATCAAAAGCGTAAAGAATTCTTGGAGCTCAAACAAGGTCGTTTGACAGTATCTGAATACGAACATGAGTTTGTAAGACTCAGTCGATATGCTCGGGAGTCTGTAGCTGATGAAGTCGCCATGTGTAAAAGATTCGAAGAAGGATTGAATGAAGATTTAAAGCTACTAGTGGGTATTTTAGAGATAAAAGAATTTGTAACACTAGTTGAACGAGCTTGCAAGGCAGAAGAACTTGGAAAAGAGAAAAAGAAGGCTGAATTTGAAGCTAGAGACTTACGTAAAAGATTGGCGGGTAAAACTTCATTCTCGGCTGTAAAGAAGTTTAGGGAAGATACTAATAAATCGAAGACGACTGCAGGGATTGCTATTAGAGAGCGACCATCAACGGACTCTCGAGCTACTTTGGTTGCTAGTGTGGGTAACAATCGCCAAGAAAAACCTGAATGTCCACAATGTGGAAGACGACACGTAGGTGAATGTTGGGGTAAGTCTACTAACAGGGCCTGTTACAGATGCGGTTCGAAGGATCACTTCATTAGAGATTGCACGGAACTCGATGAGAAAAATAAGATGCAAGGTGCAAGACCTAGTGGAACAACGACTAGAGGTAGACCACCGAGAAATTCAGGAGGTAGGGGTGGTAGTCAGAGAGGGACTTCTGATACGGCTGTTGGATCTGAGACTCGTGCTCCTGCTAGAGCTTATGCCATCCGCGCACGAGAGGAGGCATACTCCCCTGATGTTATCACTGGTACTTTCACTCTCTTTAATACTGATGTGATTACATTGATTGACCCTGGCTCTACTCATTCATATGTATGTGAGACTTTAGCATCCAGTAAGACTCTACCAGTTGAGTCTACTGAGTTCGTAATTCGAGTGTCAAATCCCTTGGGTCAATATGTACTTGTTGACAAAGTGTGTAAGAAATGTCCTCTGATAATCTGAGATTCCTGTTTTCCGGCCGATTTGATGCTTTTATCGTTTGATGAATTTGATGTTATTCTCGGTATGGATTGGTTGACCGTGCATGATGCAGTGGTGAATTGCAAAAGAAAGACCATTGATTTGAGGTGTGCAAATAATGAGATAGTCTGAGTTGAGTCTACTGACTTGAACGGAGTGCCAGAAATAATATCCTCGATGATCGCTCAGAGATATATGAGAAAGGGGAGTGCAGCATATCTTGCGTACGTACTTGATCACAAAGAGTCGGAAAAGAAACTTGAAACGGTACCGGTGGTTCGTGAGTATCCAGATGTTTTTCCTGAGGAGTTACCGGGATTACCACCCGTTCGAGAAATAGAATTTGGCATCGAACTTGTACCTGGGACTACACCAATTTTGATAGCACTGTACCGTATGGCACCAACCGAATTAAAGGAACTGAAAGCACAGTTGCAAGAGTTGACAGATAGAGTTTTCGCTCGACCGAGTTTTTCACCTTGGGGTGCACCAGTATTGTTTGTGAAAAAGAAGGATGGAACCATGAGGTTGTGCATCGACTATCGTCAGTTGAATAAAGTGACAATAAAGAATAAATATCCGTTACCGTGTATTGATGATTTGTTTGATCAATTGAAGGGAGCCTCAGTGTTTTCAAAGATAGATTTGAGATCGGGTTATTATCAGCTACGAGTTCGAGACTCAGATATACCTAAAACTGCTTTCAGGATGAGATACAGTCACTACGAGTTTTTAGTGATGCCGTTTGGGCTCACTAATGCCCCTGTGGTATTTATGGATTTGATGAACCGAATTTTAGGCAGTATTTGGACTGGTTTGTAGTTGCGTTTATAGATGACATCTTGATTTATTCACATGATGAAACTGCACACGCTGAGCACCTGAGATTAGTGTTACAGATTTTACGGGATAAGCAGTTGAATGCTAAGTTCAGTAAATATGAGTTCTGGTTGAGAGAAGTTAGCTTTTTAGGGCATGTAGTATCTGCATCGGGAATTCGAGTTGAACCGAGCAAAATTTTAGCCATACTTGATTGGAAACCCCAGAGAAATGTTACTGAAGTTCGAAGCTTTTTGGGGCTTGCTGGTTACTATAGACGGTTTGTAAAGGGTTTCTCGATGATAGCCACACCAATAACGAGGCTACTTCAGAAAGATGTTAGGTTTGAATGGTCAGAAAAATGTCAGAAAGGTTTCGATCAGTTGAAAACTTATTTGACTGAAGCTCCAGTGCTTGTACAGCCTGAATCCGGTAAAGAGTTTGTCATTTACAGTGATGCATCTTTGATTGGGCTGGGTTGTGTGTTGATGCAAGAAGGTCGAGTAGTAGCTTACGCGTCGAGACAATTGAAACCACATGAGAAAAACTATCCAACCCATGATCTTGAATTAGCTGTCATTGTGTTCGCTTTGAAAATTTGGCGGCACTACTTCTTTGGAGAGAGGTGTCTTATATATTCGGATCATAAAAGCCTCAAATACTTGATGACTCAAAGAGATTTGAATCTGCGGCAAAGACGTTGGCTCGAGTTGTTGAAAGATTATGAGCTTGTCATCGACTATCACCCGGGAAAGGCTAACGTGGTTGCCGATGCCTTAAGTCGCAAATCACTGTTTATTTTGCGAGCAATGAATGTCCACCTGTCCGTTTCACCCGATAATATGTTGGTAGCAGAATTAAAGGCCAAACCATTATTGATTCATCAATTACGTGAATCCCAGAAAGTTGACAATGAATTGGTTGCTAGACGAGTTGAATGTGTTTCAAATGTGGAATCAGAGTTTAAAATTGATGATGATGATTGTTTGAGGTTCAGAAGTCGACTGTGTGTTCCAAGAAATTCAGAACTTATTTCTTTGATTTTAAGTGAGGCTCATAGTAGCTGCATGTCAATCCACCCGGGTAGTACGAAAATGTACAATGATCTGAAACGTCAGTTTTGGTGGCCTGGTATAAAACGAGACATTTCTGACTTTGTTTCGAAGTGTTTGATATGTCAACAAGTGAAAGCGGAACATCAAGTGCTCTCAGGGTTACTTCAGCCGATTATGATACCCGAATGGAAATGGGATCGAGTCATGATGGATTTTCTATCTGGATTGCCATTGTCGTCAAGTAAGAAAGATGCGATCTGGGTGGTTGTTGATAGACTGACAAAATCGGCTCATTTTATTCCTGTACGTACGGATTATTCCCTTGACAAGCTAGCTAAAATGTAAGTTTCTAAGATTGTAAGGTTACATGGAGCACCTATTTCTATTGTGTCGGATAGAGATCCGAGATTTACATCGCGATTTTGGTTAAAATTGTAAGAAGCATTGGGTACCAGGTTGCATTTTAGCACCGCTTTTCATCCCCAGACCGATGGTCAATCCGAACGGATAATTCTGATACTCGAGGATATGTTGAGATGTTGCATCCTTGAGTTTATTGGCTCATGGGAACGGTATTTACCTTTGATTGAATTCGCTTACAACAATAGTTTTCAATCAAGCATTAAGATGGCACCTTACGAGGCTTTGTATGGTCGTAAATGCCGTACACCGTTGTTTTGGACCGAACTTAGTGAAAGTAAAATCTTCGGGGTTGATTTGATTAGGGATGCTGAGCATAAAGTTCAAGTAATTCGTGAAAGTTTGAAAGCCGCTTCGGATCGTCAGAAGTCGTATGCAGATTTAAAAAGAAAGGACATTGAATATCAGGTTGGAGACAAAGTGTTTCTTAAAGTCTCACCCTAGAAAAAGGTGCTGAGATTTGGCCGTAAGGGCAAATTGAGTCCGAGGTTCATCGGGCCGTATGAAATATCTGAACGAATTGGGCCAGTCGCATACCGATTAATTTTACCCCCTGAGCTTGAAAAGATTCACAACGTCTTTCATGTCTCGATGCTTCGACGATATAGGTCCGACCCATCGCACATAATTACTCCATCTGAGATCGAGATTCAATCTAATTTGAGTTACGAAGAAGAACCGGTTCGCATTTTAGCACGTGAAGTAAAAGAATTACGAAATAAAAAAATCTCATTAGTGAAAGTAATGTGGCTTAAGCATGGGGTTGAAGAAGATACTTGGGAGCTCGAAAAATCTATGAAAGAACGTTATCCGAATTTATTCACTGGTAAGATTTTCGGGGACAAAATGTTGTAAGTGGGGGAGAGTTGTAACAGACCTAATTTGACCCTAGTCGGAATGTGGTTTCGGGACCACAAAACCGAGTCATAAAAATTTACTTTAATTTTAATTGCATATATTTGATGTGTAATAGTGTGTGTATGGAAAATTAATGTTTTAATTCATTCTTAGGAATGTGAATTTTCTTGAAAGGACTTAGTTGAGAAACTTAGAAAAGATGATAGGTAAATTGTAAGGATCAAATAAAAACAAGGTGAGAAAACTTGGGTTTGCATGTCAAATTGCCCAAAACTCAAGTAGTGGCTGGCCAAGCAAGGATGGTTCTTCCACTAAGTTGAATTTTTAATGTAATGCTTTTATTAGTAAATGGTTAAAATAAATTAAAGAAAGAAAAGATGAATAAAATAAGAAAGCAAGAGAAATTCTTCATCCTCTTTCTTTTTCAAGTGCCGTGAGCTAGGAGAAATAAAGGAGAAATGTTCTAAGACATTCGGCCACCCTTAGGGGGTTGATTAAGGTAGGATTCATGTTAGTTTTGTTAAAATTTTTGTGAAAATCTAGTAGTAGCCAATGTCTTATTATATCCCATATGTTAATTTTCTACCTAAATAGGTAATTAAATGGCATACAGTTAGGGAGAGGTAAATGCTAAGAGTATGGTGCTTTTGATATTGTGAATGGAAATAGTAGAAAGGTGAAAGAAAATTTAGGTAGAAATGTAGTTATATGTGGATTTATATGATGTTACAAATAGATGTGAAGCTATGCTAGATTAGGAAAAATTCGGTCAAGTGTTCATGAGAGGAAACTATGTGTTTAAAAGAATAAAAATGATATTAATTGATAGTATATGTATTCGGCCATCTAATTAAGTGTATAGGTGATGTTAAATCTAATTTTTGCACATTCGGCTATATAAGTATGCCCATTTGTGATATTACCTTTGATTGTATAAAATCGACTAAAATGAGTAATTAGTAAGGGTGGTTGCCTAATATACAAATATGTATATATGTATGTGTAATTGGATTATTGATAGTAAGGTGATATTATATGGTTATTAGCCGAATGGCTCAAAAGCATAAGGTAGAAAGATAAAAATTTACCATGTGTTTCTTATGATATGAAATCATTAATATTTAGCAAGACGGTTAAACTAGTTTAACTTATTCGATTAAGCTAAAGAAGTTAAAGGAGGGGAATCAAGCAAGGGCAAAGCAAAGAACATCGAGTAGCCGAGTTGGAACCGTTTTACCCAACACAAGGTAAGTCCTTAAGCATTTTGTAAGGTTGATTAGTTTGTATATAAATAATACTAGTGAATCATAAAAGAATTCCTTTTGATGAGTATTCTTTTGGAGTGATTTTCCTATTTATTAATGTGACCATATGTGCTATTTGAATTAAGTAAATTGCCTTATCATAATGAGTTAACATATGGCACTATGTGTGCGGAATTAAGTGGCACTAGGTGTGCCGATTTGGATGTTGAAGCAAGAGAGAAAATCCAATGCACTGAGTGTGCGGTTTACTATGGCACTATGTGTGCGAGAGTGACGAGCACTATGTGTGCAAATTCGGTTCATAATATAAAATGTGCATGAAAGAACGAAGTGGTAGAACTAGTAACTAAAATATCAAACTTGAGACATGTGCTGAGTAGGTATAAATTTATCTAGTGCATCATGATTCCATGCTTTGAGGAATCGGGTCTAAATCAATTGGGTTGTTTTGGTATTTGATTTGATTGTAGGACTTGGCATGAGATTGAATCGAAATTCTAAGAAATTATAGCATAGTTCGGTATGGTTGGAGTAGCTGATTTTGCATTATTTACTTTCTCTTATGATCTTTTATAAATGGACGGTATGTAAGGCTTATGACTTACTGAGTTATTTACTCATTTGGTGTGTTTGTTTGTTACTTATTTAGGTTTCTTTGACCTATTTTGTGTGCTCGGGACCATCGTCGAAGTCATCACACCAGCTTGCAACTTTTGGTACCCTCTTCTTAGTTGGTCTAAGAGAACATTTCGGCATGTATAGGCTATTATGTTTTGTTTGAACATTAATATGTAAACTTTTAGCCATGCGAATATGGTTTAAATGCTAAGTTTGGATTTGGCCTTATGGGTGCTTAGTTATAAGGTTCAGTAAGTTTGGCCTTGATAATTCGGTTTTGAGTGAGTAATAGTCTAAGTATATTTGATTATTATGCCGTATGCCACGGCTAATCATTTTCGGTGTTACACTTATGATATGGTTATTGAGTAGTATGGAAATTCTTGGTAATGACTAGCCATTGGAATGGCTAATCAAGATCATATTTGGTGTTATGTATGCCAAATTACTAGCTAATCCATGGAAACCATGAAATAGGTAAATTTTACCATAAAATAGATTCAGACAGCAGTAGTGATGTGAATTTGAAAAATCACTAAAAATAGTAGGAATGGAATTAAATAAAGAATAAATTATGGAATCGAAGCTTGATGAGTCTATTTTCATCTATTTTCATATGGAAGAAGCCAAACAGGTATATGAGCTATATTTTATGAGATGTTTAAATTTTTGTGAAACAGGGCCAGAGCAATTTCTGGATCTCCTGTTCTGACTTTGGAAATTCACCATAAATTTTACAAAAATAATTAGAAGTCGTGCTTTATATGTACAGATTCATTATTGAGTCTAGTATTATTAGAGACAAACGAATAGGCATTGAAGCCCTGTACATGTAGATATCTAATTCGTAATGCATAGAGTTCAGAGTTGTCAAACCCTGATACAGGGGAAACTTTAACTAATAAAATGTACTATTTGGCTCAACCAAAAATTCTATAAAAATTTTTACTAGATAAATATATGAGTCTAGTTTTAGGAAAATTTTATGGAATTGGATTTCGAGTTTCAGAACTCGAGATATGATTTTTAAAGCGACTGTGATGCAATTAGCCAGCTTGTCCAGAAAATTTTAAAATGAATTGTATGAGCTGTTTAAGTAATGAATTAAGCCCGTAAACACCTAGTGTTCGACTCCGGAAACTGTCTCGGGTACGGGGTGTTACAGAATCTCATTTCTCCTTGATATATTTCCGGTCCTTTGGCATTTATCACAGTTCTTCACATAAGCATAAGCATCTTTGAATAGCGTAGGCCAAAAGAAACCTTCTTGCAAAATCTTTGCTACAGTAAGTGAACTACCAAAGTGTCCCCCACTTGGAGATGAATGGCAATGATAGAAGATCTTATCAATCTCACTTTCAGCTACACACTTTTGGATTATATTATCTATACATTGTTTAAACAAAAATGGATCCTCCCAAAAATAATACCGACATCATGAAGGAAATTTTTTCTTTGTTGGTATGTCATTTTTTGAGGAATTATTCCACATGCAAGATAATTGACAAAATCAGCAAACCAAGGTGTTTCATGAATTCGATTTACCTAAAATAAGTGTCCATCAAAGAAATTCTCGTTGATAGGCACACATGATTGAGTTACCCCATCTTGTTCCAACCTCGCCAGATAATTAGCTATTTGATTTTCGAAACATTTTCTATCTTGGATCTCAAGGTAAAATTATTAATGTAATAGTATGCAACGAATTAGCCTCGATTTTGCATCTTTCTTCGTGAGCAAGTATTTAATGGCGGCATGGTCAGTAAATATTATGACTTTGGTTCCTATAAGATATGAGCGAAATTTGTCAAAAGAAAAAACTGTTGTAAAGAGTTCATTTTCGGTTACTGTATAATTGAGTTGGGCTCCCATCAAAGTTCTACTTGCGTAGTAAATAGGATGAACATTTTGTTTCTTCTTTGACCCATCACAGCTCCAACAGCATAGTCACTTGCATCACACATCAACTCAAAAGGTGAGTTCCAATCAGGTGTAACGATTATTGGGGCTGAGATTAATCGTTTTTTTCAGATATTCAAAAGCTTCCAAACATGCTTTGTTGAAATCAAACACTGTATCTTTCTCTAACAACAAACACAACGGTTTATAAATTTTCGAGAAATCTTTGATAAACCTTCAGTAAAAACCGACATGGCCTAAGAAACTTCTGACTCCTTTCACATTCATTGGGGCCAATAATCTTTCACTTACGTCCACCTTTACTTTATCGACTTCAATTCCTCTCTTTAAGATTTTATGTCCTAAGACAATTCCTTCCTTGACCATAAAATAGCATTTTTCCCAATTAAGGACAAGATTCATCTCTTCACATCTCTTCAGTACCTTATCCAAATTACTCAAACAAATATCATAAGTGTTACCAAATATAGAAAAATCATCCATGAAAACCTCAACAAAATATTCAACCATATCAGTGAATATTGTCATCATGCATCGTTGAAATGTTGCAGGTGCATTGCATAAACCAAAAGGCATTCGCCTAAAAGAAAACGTATCGTATGGACAAGTAAAGGTTGTTTTATGTTGGTCTTTCAGGGCTACAACTATTTAGTTATATCCTGAATAGCCATCTAAAAAACAATAGACTTCATTACCTGTCAGTCAATCTAACATTTGACCCATAAAAGGCAACGGAAAATGGTCTTTTCAAGTGGCTTTGTTCAATTTTCTGTAGTCAATACAGATTTTCAAATCGGTAACAGTTCTCATTGGAATTAACTCGTTACGCTCATTTTTGACAATCGTGATTCCACCTTTCTTCAGCACACATTGTACCGGACTTACCCACAAGCTATCTGAAATAGGATAGATGATTCCTGCATCTAGCCATTTGATCACTTCCTTTCTCACAACCTCTTTCATAATCGGATTGAGCCTCCTTTGCCCATTAATTTGAGCTCTTTCACCTTTTTCTAAAATAATTTTATGCATGCAAAAAGAAGGGCTTATACCTCGAATATCAACTATGGTCCAACCAATTGCTTTCTTAAATTTCTTCAAAGCAACAATTAGTTGCTCCTCTTGATCTTTTGTCAATTCAGCTAAAATAATCATAGGCACAGTAGAACAGTCACCTAAATAAATGTATTTCAAATGGAAAGAAAGTACCTTTAGTTCAAGTTTAGGTGGTTCTTCAATTGACAACTTGGGTTGCACAAATTCTCTGACTTCTAACTCCAACGGTTCAAACAGTGTGGATTGAATAAAATTTATCGAATTGGCTTCCATTAAAGCCATTTTTTATTCACCTTCTTCATCCTCCAAAGGGTCAATATCTAAGGCTTCCTCCAATAGATCTTCTTCAAAATTACTTTCCATAGAAACCAAGGTTTCTACCTCTTACGTAAATGAACACTCTTCTGCCGGATCGGGAAATTTCATTGCTTTAAGAATGTTAAAGGTTACCTTATCGTCTTGAACTCGCATGGTGAGTTCACCTTTCTACACATCAATTAACGTTCTTCCCGTGGCTAAAAAAGGTCTCCCAAGGATGATCAACACTTTCTTATCTGCTTCAAAATCTAAGACAATGAAATCAGCATGAAAAATAAATTTATCAACTCTTACCAAAACATCCTCGATCTTTCCCTCGAGATATGCTAAAGACCAGTTCGCTAGGTGAAGCATCACAATTGTAGGTCTTACTTCACCTATCCTTAACATCTTGAAAATAGACTTTGGCATCAAGTTGATACTTGCTCATAAATCACACAAAGCTTTACCATAGTAAGATTCACCAATGTTATAGAGTATAGTAAAGCTTCCTGCGTCTTTCAATTTCAGTCGCAGTTTGTTCTGCAGGAATGCACTGCACTCCTTTGTCAAGGCAACAGTCTCATACTCACTCAGTCATTTCTTCTTGGACAGTATATCCTTTATAAACTTCACATAATTTGGCATTTGTTCTAAAGCCTCCACCAACGGAATATTTATGTGTAACTACTTCAGAACATCCAAAAACTACTTGAATTGCACCTCATGTTTCTGCTTGTATTGCTGCAATCTTTGTGGATATGGAGGTGATGGAACTTTCAGTTGAACCAAACAAGTTTTTCGAGTAGGTAAATTTGCATCCAAAGAAGATGTTAAGTATCTGAATTCACTAAGTTAGGATTTACCTTGTCAGTCTTTGTAGATTCTGAATCCTTTGGTGTAAGAATTTCAACAACTGGTTGATTCTTCTCAACGGGATTATCTTCGACATTAATCAATCGGGGTTTTAGAATTTTACCACTTCACAATGCCACTTCCTTGATATTTTCTTTATCCAAATTTCTTGGATTCTCAATATCGCTCAGCAAGGTTCCTTGTGATCTATTACGAAGCTCTGTTGCTAACTGATCCATTTGGTTTTCCAAATTTTTCAGTGTTACTACTTGGTTTTGGATCAAAGCATCATTCTTTGCCATGTACGCTTTCAACAAGTTCTCCAAACTATTTGATGCCTTAGCTTGAGGTGGTTTTGGAGCTTGCTGATTAAACCCTTGAGATTGGTTGAGTCTATGCTGCAATGAGTTGTTGTTTGATCTATTTCCTTAGTTGCTCCAAGAAAAGTTAGGATGATTACGCCATGAAGGATTATAGAAGTTAGACTGGTGTCCTTGTCCACTCCTATTTTGATATTGGTTCCCTACATAGTACACTGACTCAGGATTTGCTGAACAATTCTCAAAAGAATGACCTTCCCTACAGTACACACAGGAAACTTGTAACACTCCTAACCTATATCCGTTACCGGAATAAGGTTATGAGGTATTACTTGACTAAACAAAACTTCTATAAGGTCAAAGATACTTACCAGACATAAATTATCAACAATGGAAACATGTCTCATTGATTTTCCATAAGAGCTCTTATAAATTTCTAAAATGACTCACTATCAAAACATAACCGAATATCTAATAACAAATTAACTACTATCAAGTTATAACTAAAACATTTCACCACATTAGTTCAATTATAAGGCTTCTCTAAACAAAATGAGCAAGCCATTTTCGCATTGCTATAATGTATACAAAGTCGAAATATCATTCTACCTATAGTCTATCCTATACATGCCTTAAACCATGATGATATACAATCTTCTCAACTCACATAATGACTAGATAGTGTGATGATATCTCCGGCCCTTCCAACTTGAGCTAAAGTATATACCTATAAGAAATGGAAAAGAGAACACGAAGTAAGCTCCAATGCTTAGTAAGTTTTAAGCAATGCAAACAATTAATTTACTTATAGATCGATTATTCAAATTTTCAAGAAATCATTCCTAGATAATTGCCATTTTGGCCAAGTATCCATGAACATAATGCATATTTAGCAAATTCACCTCACTTGAATCTGAACTCAATTAAAACCAAATATTGAAATTACAAATAAGATCATAAGAACTCGAAAAGCATCTCATTAACAAGTTTTAACCATGTTTGCAACAAAATCACAAATTCACTACAAGTTGTCTTCCTGAGCAACAGTCACTAAATTATTTATAACTGGAGCTAAGAAACACCAAATCAAGTGCCGTTAATTTTTCCTGAAAATAGACTCACATATCTTTCATCCATCAAATCTTCAGAATTTTTGGTTTGACCAATCAATACCAGGTTTTTATTGAAGTTTCCCCTGTTTCACTGTTTGGCTAATCTGACCACTCTTCACTACGAATCAAATTTCTCATTATAAAGAATTTGAAATATGTTATCGTTTATTTCATTTGAAACTAGACTCATTAGGGAGTCTAAGAATATAAATTTTATCTTATAAGAATTTTTGTACCATTTATAATGATTTTCTGAAAACAGAACAGGGGACCTCAAAGTCATTTTGACTCTGTTCCACGCCACTTCAAATATCTCATTATTGGCAACTCTTTTGCTTACACGGTTTCTTTTATAAAAACTAGACTCATTAAGATTTCATGACATAATTTATTCAGCCTCTAACTCAACTTCCACAATTTATGGTTATTTTCCGAAATCACGTTACTGCTGCTGTCCCAAGCAGATTTGTTACCCATTCTTTGGATTCATATTATTTAACATGTATATCACCAAATCAATCTCATATAACCTTTCACCATAACCGAATACACACATACACATATGAGATTGTCACATATACTTCTCATTTCGCATTCATGATTCAATTCCGATCAATCTAACATATAAAAGTATATAATACATACCTAACCGACTTAATGTATTGAACATATTCAATGGTAGTTTACTACGAACATTCGAAATCATAATCTTACTCCAATCATCGGCATTAAGTCTGCTAGATTTAAAACCAAAATCAAATCACCACCACAAAGCATGCGGGATTTTAAGCCCGGATATAATACCAGCACGAATGCCTTCGGGACTTAGCCCGGATATAACACCAGCACGAATGCCTTCGGGACTTAGCCCGGATATAGCACCAGCATGAATGCCTTCGGGACTTAGCCCCGATATAATACCAGCACGAATGCCTTCAGGAATAGCCCGGATATAGCACCAGCACGAATGCCTTCGGGACTTAGCCCGGATATAATACCAGCACGAATACCTTCGGGACTTAGCCCGGATATTTTTCCAGCACTTAGCCTGCGGACTTTAAGTCCGGATATATTTCCAGCATAAAGCCTGCGGACTTCAAGTCCGGATATATTTTTCCAATACCATGCATACTTAGTTATATATTTAACACATCTCAATCAACCTATCACTTAGTAATCATTTAATACATTCGGATATAAGTTCAATAGGCACATCATCATTAACATTTCAACTCAAAAATTATACCTAATACCACACAATCATTTCGCCATTCAAGCTTAAACTCAAAGTTACCATCGACCTCAAAGTCATATACACGCATTGTTTATTAAACAACTTTGTACAAGTGCTAACTGAATTTCAATTCACCTATTATACTCTTATAAACCAGAATCAATTATATATTAAAGGAAACTACTCAAAACTTACCTCGGATATTTTGAACAGTTGTGGATAGGCTACTCGACTGCTTTTTCCTTTCCCTTATCTGATTTAGACCCTCTTTGCTCTTGAGCTTAATTAAAACAAATAGATTTATTTAATGACTTATTCAACTTTACTAAATACAAATATCAATTTTTTTTCAAAACAATATTCAAACATTATATCCAATGAACCAGAACTATCGAGTATTTAACTTATAATCGGACATATGATATTACCCGTATGTCATAAGCTGATTACCGAACCTATTACTTCAATTCATGTACATATCGAATGGAGTAATCCTTACTTGAACTATTAGTCAACCTTATCAAATGGACAAATATACTTAAGATACCTTATATATATATATATCTGTATATGTGCATAGATACCATGTTACCAAAAATTATTTTTCTAGCTTAGTTGCGAACCAATATACAAAACCCATATGCTAAACAACTCGTCAATGTTACCTATATATATATCAAATTCATTCCTCATCCATTCGACTAGCTAAGTTAATATCACGACACACTATCATATAATCCTTACGGCCACAAAGCATGCTCATTATTTATTATTTCCAAACCAATTTATAAGCTAATTTATACAATCAAAACAAGTCTATAATAAACCACAACCTAATCATATCCACCAATCACATTTACTTTACTTAAACCGAATAAGCAAGCACATTTAGTCCTTGGCCGAATATCACTAAACACAAGTCAACAATAGTCTTAATATTTATCACTCTATATATATCATTTGCAAAAGAAAAGAAAAAAAAATGGATTAATCATACATATATACTACAAAAGCCGAATACAAAAATTTAACCTATGCATAACATTACTTACATTCCAATACTCAAATTATTCAAAATCAAACTCTTAAAAGCTATGCACAAAGCCGAATCCCTAATATGAACAAACCTCAAATTCATTCATTTCAAACATCCACACGGTATTTGTTCAAGTCATTAAGTAAATTTATGTTCGGCTATAGTACTCATGAGTATTAAAAATTTATAACTTAACTAACTCCAACCTTCCTCTTCAACAATTCTTCATAAAACATAAAGACTATAATCCAATCTCCTCCTTTAATAACCAAAACCGAATGCTCAAATCATCACCAAATTTCAAAATTTTGACATGGGCTATGTATGAAACTATCTAATTAACTAAAATCAAGCTTAAAATTTCAAAAACTAACATAATTTACTAACCTTCCCCAAGCTTAAAGTGACTGAAAATCTTGTCCCTTTTTCTTTCTTCAATTCGGCCAAGAAGAACCAAAAAAAAAAATGAAGCTTTGTTTTCATCACCTCTTTTTCTATTATTATTTTATATAAATTAATACTATAAAATATAAAGCCACATCACTAATAAACAATACATATATTCTAAATAAAACCACATCATGGCCAGCCATTACACAACAAAATAGATATTTGACATGCATGTCCATCTTTTTGTATTTATGCATTAATAGGCCACTTTAAAATTAACCTAACATATTTCACAATTGTCTCACCTAAGTCCTATTTAATAAATTTCAGATACAAATGACAAAATTAAAGCATGAAACTTTCACACTTGCATGTACACATACTATAAGCATAGAATATAACAGTTAATTATTTTTTTTATGACTTGGTTTTGTGGTCCCGAAACCACTTTTCGACTAGGGTCAAATTAGGGCTATTACAAAACTACTTCGTATGGACTTGGTCGCTGGGCTACAAAATTATTAGAATTATTAGCAGTAAACTATTTTAACATAGAGGAAGTAGACGATACCTGAGCTGATAACGAAGTGAGAGCGTCAACTTCATGAACTCCGGATACCCGTCTTCCTAAAGCTGTTCGATTTGTTGGCAATTGACAGTTATTACTCGCGATCCTCTTGATGATCTTATAAGCCTCATTATAAGACTTAGACAAAATTGCACCATTCACAGAAGCATCTACCATCAATCTTGTATGTGCATTAAGACCATTATAGAAAATCTCCAACTAGATAGAATAAGGAATCCCATGATGAGGACACTTAGAAGTAACTCCTTGAATCACTCTCAAGCCTTAAACAAAGGCTCGTCATCCAATTTTTGGAAGGTTGTGATCTCATTCCTCAACTTAGCACTTTTGCTAGGCGGGAAATACTTAACCAAAAATCTCCCTACTAATTCTTGCCATGTAGATATGGAACTTGGTGGCAATGAATTGAGACATGCTCATGCTCGATCTCTTAACGAGCATGGAAACAACTTCATCCTCAGTGCGTCTTCACTCATACCGGCTATCTTGAATGAATCACTAACCTCCATAAACAATTAAAGGTGGAGATGTTGATCTTCTGCGGGCATACCAGTGAATTGGCCCACCGTTTGGAGCATTTGAAACATCACTGGTTTCAATTCAAATTGGGTTGCCTCAATATCTGGCCTTCTAATTCCTGGGTTTAACTTATTGAAAAGTCGCACAGCATATTATCTGATGAATCATCCCTATCATCGGCAATGAGGATAGCATTTCGTACATAATTGGCTTCATTACCTTGGTCTTGATTCTGATTTCCAAGGTCCATCTCGAATTTTCTTTGAGCTATTCGTTCACCTCTTCTTTGTCTGAAACTTCGCTCAATTTTAGGGTCTACAGGAAGTAAATCGATAATTCGATCTATGCTTATAAACACCTGAAAAGAAAATCACAAAATTAAAAAGAATAAGTTAGTAATGTTAGAAATAAATCAAATTGAAAATAAATAATTTCACGAAAGAAATGACTATGGCAACCGTTGACAATCCCCAGCAATGGCTCCAAAAACTTGTAACGCGTAGGTTTGTGAAAATGAACACAGTCGTTATCAACTAATAAGTAAGAATCGAGTTATCGTCTCGACAGGGATTGTATTTGTGCTAAGTCACTTAATTTGTAAAATTATATTAACAATTTGGTAAATAAAAACACAATTTAGTTGAGAAGTGATGATTAAAATATATTAAACTAAATGCAATGGTCCCTAATGTAAATACCTAAGTATGCAAACTATATGAATGAAATAGATTTTAGCAAAATTGAACACAATTTACAACAATTATAACATAAATAAACTAGGACAATTACTTTAATTAAACTCAATTTATTATCATAATGCTTAATAATATTCGGAAAAACATTCCATGGCAACTCAATCTTTCATGAGTTTGGAAACCATGTTATGTAACACCCCGTACCCGAGTCCGTCGCCGGAGTCGGACACGAGGGGTTTGCAGACTTAAATCACTTCTTTGCACAATCCATTTTAAAATTTTCCAGGCAAGCTGGCTAACTGCGTCACTGTCACCTTAAAAATCATATCTTGAGTTTCACAACTCGAAAATCAGTTTCGTGATTTTTCCCTGAAACTAGACTCATATATGCATCTACAAATTTTTTTCTAGAATTTTTGGTCGGGCCAATTAGTACAGTTTATTAGTCAAAGTCTCCCCTGTTACAGGGATCGACTACACTGACCTTTGCGCATTACGACTTGGATATCTCCCTGTACAGGGCTTCAATACTGATGCCGTTTGTTTCTATAGAAACTAGACTCGAAAAGGAATCTGTACATATATGGAATGACTTATAATTATCTCTGGTTAATTTATGATGAATTTCCAAACTCGGAACAGGGAATCCAGAAACCGTTCTGGCCCTGTCTCACGAAAACTTAAATATCTCTTAACATACTGTTCATATGGTCGTTTCATTACTTTCCTATGAAAATAGAGTCATCAAGGTTCGATTACATAATTTATTCACTATTTAATTCCATTCCTACTATTTTTAGTGATTTTTCACATTCACGTCACTGCTGCTATCAGCATCTATTTTTAAGGTAAACTTTACCTATTTCATGATCCTCCATGGATCAACTAGAGTTTGTCATACATATACCAAAAGTGATCATGAATGACCATTCCCATGGCTAACCGTTACCAACATTTCCATACCTCTCGACAAACAACATACAAAACAATTTTAATGCTATGATCAAAGTATGTTTAAGCCATTTTCGCATGGCTATCCAAATTTACACAAAACCGAAGGATACATGACCAACAACAAAAAGGGTAGTCCTATACATGCCATTTTCAGAGTTTAACCAAAAGTGTACCAAAAGGGATTTGATAGTGTGGGCGACTTCGACTTCAATAATCCCGAGTCCGATAGCTGACGAACCAAAATCTATAAAACAGAGATTCAAAGAACGGAGTAAGCATTTAATGCTTAGTAAGTTTTAAGCAAAACAAAGTGTTCTCAATCACTATCATTGGTCATTCATTTCAACTGTTCGATGAAGTTAATCTAGAGCTTCATCTCGATCTATAATATCATTAAACGCAACACTTGGCTGCCACATATATACTTTCGAATAATAATGACCTAGATGGTCAAATATTTCCAAAGCACATTCTTCATCGATTTTCAACTTTCAATAATCCTTTCCACTTGTTCATAATCACATCCATACTTTTAAGTATTTCAACATGACAAGTACTAAATTACCATAGGCACATAAAGAACCAAACATATTCCTTATCACATATACGTAAGCTTACAAATCATAATCCTTACCTTGTACTGGCACATCTAGCTCAACCCAACCCATACTCAGATCATAAGGCTTTTGGGCAGAATATGCACTAATACATAAGAATATTTCATCGCATACTTTATTATACAAACATACCATTACCAATTAGATCATCCTCACATTTGGAGTTATAATATTAATCACATTTACCTACCTCTTTGATAAAGATAATTCACCTCGAAATCACTCCACCGATGAGTAAGTAATACATACCTGAACATCTTGAATACATAATACTTATTTGATGGTAACTTAATGCAGATACTCAATATCAAAGTCTTACTTGAATCCTAGCATTTAGCCGTCGGGTCTTTAAAGCTCGGATATAGTACGAGCACGAAGCCTACGGACATTAATCAGGATAATATTCTCGCATAAAGCCTGCGGGGTTTTAACCCGGATATAGTACTGACACAATTGCCCTTCGGGACTTATCACATTTATACACTTCCACATCCATCACATTGGCCATTCGGCCTTATCATATATATACACTTTCACATTCATCACAGTGGCCATTCGGCCTTATCTCATATATACACTTTCACATTCATCACATTGGCCATTCGGCCTTATCTCATATATGCATGTTCACATTCATCACATTGGCCATTCGGCCTTATCACACATATACATGTTCACATTCATCACATTGGCCATTCGGCCTTATCACACATACACATGTTCACATTCATCACATTGGCCATTCGACCTTATCACGCATATATATACTTTCACATTCATCACATTGGCCATTCGGCCTTATCTCATATATGCATGTTCACATTCATCACATTGGCCATTCGGCCTTATCACACATATACATGTTCACATTCATCACATTGGCCATTCGGCCTTATCACACATACACATGTTCACATTCATCACATTGGTCATTCGGCCTTATCACGCATATATATACTTTCACATTCATCACATTGGCCACTCGGCCCTATCACATATATATACTTGTACATCAATTTCATCATAACAAAATTGACTAGGTATACTAGTCATTTGTGGCTTATAGCTTCACTTTAATACGGATTTGGTACTTTGATTACCAATGTTTAATCGATAGCTTATAAGCAACTCAAATGGTTTTATTAAGGTTTACAACAAAATCCCAAACTCAGCACAAGCTGTTTTTTTCTGAGCAACAGTCATTAAATTATTCGTAAATGGAGCTACGAAACTCCAAATGGAGTGCCGTTAATTTTCCCTGGAAATATACTCATACATATCTTATCCAGAAAATTTTCAGAATTTTTGGTTTGGCCGATCAATACCAGATTTTTCTTAAAGTTCCCCTGTTTCACTGTTTGACTAATCTGACCAGTCTTCACTACGAATCAAATTTCTCATTGTACAGAATTCAAAATATGTTCTATTTGATTTCATTTGAAACTATACTCATTAAGGAGTCTAAGCATATAAATTTTATCTTGTAACCATTTTTGTACAAATTATAGTGATTTTCTAAATACAGGACAGGAGATTTCGGAGTCATTCTGACACTGTCTCACACAACTTTAAATATCTCTTTATAGGAAATTTCTTTGCTTACACGGTCTCTTTTATAAGAAACTAAACTAATTAAGCTTTGATTACATTTTTTATTCAGCCTATAATTCCACACCAAAAATTTATAGTGATTTTCTAAAATCACGTTACGGCTGCTGTCCTAAGCAAATTATTGCAATTTGCTCTTAAATTTCCAAGTCCAAACACTTATGAACTTACCATTTGAGTTTAAGACATATCATGGGCACATCATATCTTATTAAATCAACTCATTATGTCCTATTATGATTGAATTTACTCAACGTTTAATCACTTAAAACTTACCTCGGAAGTGGTCGACGACTAGATATCCACGGCTATTCGTTTACTTTCTCTTTTCCCCTATCCGACTTTGATCCTCTTTGCTCTTAAGCTTAAGTAAAACAATAGATTTGCTTAAGTACTTAACTAATATTATTCACTTAACAATCACATTTGGCAATCACATATCATTTAATCTACATCTAAAACAATAGATTTCAATATGTATCTTATTTAATAAAACATGCCATGATTCGATTTCATGCTTATTTAATTTATATCTAATTCACATTCTAAATAAAAGTTTATCAAGCTTCCATCTTCATTTAACTATGTACCATTTAGAACTATCAATACTTTACACCCTTTAACAAATTATAATCAATTGCCAAATGCATCTTTGACAATTTAAACCACACAACTCAAATTCTTACAATTTAAGCTTAGAAATTTCTATTCATGTAAATTTTAGCAACATGGAGTCCATTAAACACTCCAAAATTCCATTTGAACAACAATTGTTCAACCTTCTAGCATAATTTCAATCTGGACAGCAAGCATTATTTAACAACCATTGTTTTCTTTTATTTCAAACATGCAGCAGACCAATTCCTCCACATATTACAGCACATTCAAATCAGCATTTACATGCTGGAACAATTTGTTTTCAAGCTGGAGTTTCCAGCAATCATTTATGCATTTAATTGTCACATTGTTACGTCACTACTAACAACTGAAACTTAGTAAGAATAACATAATATTTTAGCTATTAGACTCAATTTATCAACCCCTAATCGGCATGAAAATAGAACCATTAATTTGTTCAAATTTTGGACAGCATAACGAAGGCACAAAATTGGACAGTAGTAATTTTTACAACTAATCAAAGAGCTTTTCTTTTCTACCACTCGCATCCATGCCTTCCAACCACAATCCATCATCATTTTTCTTTACAACAAAGTTAAAGATAGAGGGGAGCTTAGAAAACTTACCAACATAGGATACAACTCCTAAACAAGCTAAATCCTTAGTTTCCTTCAACATGCAAACTGTCTCCATTTTTCTTTTTGTTGCAGCCCTCTTCCTCTTCTTCGATGGATTACCGAGTTACTTGAAATTTCAGCTACCTAACTAGCTAAAATCATAGTTTTTCCTCCTTCTAGCCATCTTCTAAGCCAAAAATTAAAGCAACCAAACTTTCTTCTTCCTCCCTCAAGTCACGGCAATGGAGGAGCAACCTAGCTAATTTTTTTGTTTCTCCCCTACTAACCACTATTATTTTATTACCCATGTTCTTTATTTTATTATTTCTAACATAAAACACTAACATAAAATGTTTATAATACATTTCATCCCATAGCATGGCCAGCCACTACTTGTCATAGGTGGAAATTTGACATGCAAACCCATTATTTTCATAACATGCACTAATAGATCCTTATAGATTAACCCATCACATTTCAAAGTGTCACACATAAGTCCTATTACTAAAATTCACTTTCAATTAACAAAATTCAAACATGAAATTTTCACACATGCATATATACATATAATAAGCATCAAGTATGACGGTTAATTATTTTTATGACTCGGTTTTGTGGTCCCGAAACCACTTTCCGACTAGGGTCACATTAGGGGTGTCACAACTCTTCCCCCCTTTAGGGATTTTCGTCCTCGAAAATTTCTACCGATGCATAGTTTAGGATAACGTCCTCTTATTGAATTATATCCATATAAACATTAGCTCATCGATAGCAATTGTAATTCATTATTGATTTCGCATCGATCTATAAAATCATTTTCTTATCTTAAAACAAATACATAAACATTTCTACAAATTACACACATATATCTCATTTTCTTGATTTCATAAGCAGTAATCACTTAATTTAATTCACAAATGCATTTCAAACACATATTAAGCACATATTAACATGTATAATTCATATCATCAACCCACATATTTGTAACCCACATTTTCATTCATGTATAAGTTGTAACCTGACCGAAAGTACACATATACTCAAACATCCCAATAACTATCCTTTATAACTCCATCATATCTCACTATTCAACTTAACCTATTTCCAACAGAAAATCAACTTCCACATACCTGAACATTGAATTCATTTAGCACATTTAATCACTGTTAACGATACCCGTTGAATCATTCGAAATCATTACGGATACTCATTAAGCACATATAGCTCTTACAATGCCATATCCTAGATATGGTCTTACATATGCTCACATATCGAGCCGATGCCATGTCCCAGACATGGTCTTACACACTATCTCAAATCAATGCCTTCGTCCCAGACGAGGTCTTACATGAATTCCACTTCACACACTTAGTGCCCACTGACCGATCTCGCACTCATAGTGCTCGATTAAAGGAATTCGCACACACACAGTGCCTCTAATCATTCACACACATAGTGCTCTTATTCATTCGTTATTACACATTGAAATGACTTAACCAAGTCTATAAACATCATGTATGTACACTTTTAAACATATCATCTCATTTAAATTTGAATTCGTATAGTAATGAATACTTAAACTTTGCTCAAATTACCGGCACGAAGCCTACTAGGCACGAAGGCCCGAATACACGTCACCAGCATGATTGCTCTTCGGGACCTAGCCCAGATATAACACCAGCACGAATGCTCTTTGGGGTTTAGCACGGATATATCACTAGCACGAATGCTCTTCGGAACTTAGCCCGGATATATCACTAGCACGAATGCTCTTCGGAACTTAGCCCAGATACATCACTAGCATGAATGCACTTCGGGACTTAGCTCGGATACATCACTAGCACGAATGCTCTTCGGAACTTAGCCCGGATACATCACTAGCATGAATGCTCTTCGGGACTTAGCCCGGATACATCACTAGCACGAATGCTCTTCGGGACTTAGCCCGGATCATCGTCGAGACCTTTAGCTCGGATGAAATCTCCACACAAAGCCAGCGAATTTTAATCCGGACATAATCTCTGTACATAGCCATTGGGTCTTTACCCGGACATAATCTCTTCATATAGTCAGCGGGTCTTTAAACTCGGATTCACATCACTGAGTCTCATACATATTTATTCACATGTTATCATGTTTCACATGGCACAAATCACATTTATAATTTAATCAATTCATTCACATGTAAACATATAACATGATTCTTGACTTTAAGTCGTAAATATCATTCAAATCTAATACATGTATGCTTCTTTTACTAAACTTTCAGCTCAATAAGCAATCACACAAAAGCATATATCCCCAATCTCTTCCTTTGTTCATTTCTCTAATAACCTTATTATGATAAGGACAATGGGACATCATTCATCTATCATACATGTATATCATGGCATTTTAAGTTAAATACCAAATTCAATTACTCAAAACTTACTTATGTTATACCCTTCTCAATATTGACACGTCATAAGCATGTCTCAGTCCTCTCAATACCATCTGCTACAGCTCGATCGGGATCGAAATTCATTACAATAAATAAACACATTTTCAATTGTCAGAAATCACCACACTATCAAATAATCACATAATGGCATGTATAGCTAGACCCAAACGTATTACGGTAGTCTTAGAATCGACTAAACCGTAGCTCTGATACCAATAAAATTGTAACACCCCGTACCCGAGTCCGTCGCCGGAGTCGGACACGAGGGGTTTGCAGACTTAAATCACTTCTTTGCACAATCCATTTTAAAATTTTCCAGGCAAGCTGGCTAACTGCGTCACTGTCACCTTAAAAATCATATCTTGAGTTTCACAACTCGAAAATAAGTTTCGTGATTTTTCCCTGAAACTATACTCATATATGCATCTACAAATTTTTTTTAGAATTTTTGGTCGGGCCAATTAGTACAGTTTATTAGTCAAAGTCTCCCCTGTTACAGGGATCGACTACACTGACCTTTGCGTATTACGACTTGGATATCTCCCTGTACAGGGCTTCAATACTGATGCCGTTTGTTTCTATAGAAACTAGACTCGAAAAGGAATCTGTACATATATGGCATGACTTATAATTATCTCTGGTTAATTTATAATGAATTTCCAAACTCGGAACAGGGAATCCAGAAAACGTTCTGGCCCTGTCTCACGAAAACTTAAATATCTCTTAACATACTGTTCATATGGTCATTTCGTTACTTTCCTATGAAAATAGAGTCATCAAGGTTCGATTACATAATTTATTCACTATTCAATTCCATTCCTACTATTTTTAGTGATTTTTCACATTCACATCACTGCTGCTATCAGCATCTATTTTTAAGGTAAACTTTACCTATTTCATGATCCTCCATGGATCAACTAGAGTTTGTCATACATATACCAAAAGTGATCATGAATGACCATTCCCATGGCTAACCGTTACCAACATTTCCATACCTCTCGACAAACAACATACAAAACGATTTTAATGCTATGATCAAAGTATGTTTAAGCCATTTTCGCATGGCTATCCAAATTTACACAAAACCGAAGGATACATGACCAACAACAAAAAGGGTAGTCCTATACATGCCATTTTCAGAGTTTAACCAAAAGTGTACCAAAAGGGCTTTGATAGTGTGGGCGACTTCGACTTCAATAATCCCGAGTCCGATAGCTGACGAACCAAAATCTATAAAACAGAGATTCAAAGAACGGAGTAAGCATTTAATGCTTAGTAAGTTTTAAGCAAAACAAAGTGTTCTCAATCACTATCATTGGTCATTCATTTCAACTGTTCGATGAAGTTAATCTAGAGCTTCATCTCGATTTATAATATCATTAAATGCAACACTTGGCTGCCACATATATACTTTCGAATAATAATGACCTAGATGGTCAAATATTTCCAAAGCACATTCTTCATCGATTTTCAACTTTCAATAATCCTTTCCACTTGTTCATAATCACATCCATACTTTTAAGTATTTCAACATGACAAGTACTAAATTACCATAGGCACATAAAGAACCAAACATATTCCTTATCACATATACGTAAGCTTACAAATCATAATCCTTACCTTGTACTGGCACATCTAGCTCAACCCAACCCATACTCAGATCATAAGGCTTTTGGGCAGAATATGCACTAATACATAAGAATATTTCATCGCATACTTTATTATACAAACATACCATTACCAATTAGATCATTCTCACATTTGGAGTTATAATATTAATCACATTTACCTACCTCTTTGATAATGATAATTCACCTCGAAATCACTCCACCGATGAGTAAGTAAAACATACCTGAACATCTTGAATACATAATACTTATTTGATGGTAAATTAATGCAGATACTCAATATCAAAGTCTTACTTGAATCCTAGCATTTAGCCATCGGGTCTTTAAAGCTCGGATATAGTACGAGCACGAAGCCTACGGACATTAATCAGGATAATATTCTCGCATAAAGCCTGCGGGGTTTTAACCCGGATATAATACTGACACAATTGCCCTTCGGGACTTATCACATTTATACACTTCCACATCCATCACATTGGCCATTCGGCCTTATCACATATATACACTTTCACATTCATCACATTGGCCATTCGGCCTTATCTCATATATACACTTTCACATTCATCACATTGGCCATTCGGCCTTATCTCATATATGCATGTTCACATTCATCACATTGGCCATTCGGCCTTATCACACATATACATGTTCACATTCATCACATTGGCCATTCGGCCTTATCACACATACACATGTTCACATTCATCACATTGGCCATTCGACCTTATCACGCATATATATACTTTCACATTCATCACATTGGCCATTCGGCCTTATCTCATATATGCATGTTCACATTCATCACATTGGCCATTCGGCCTTATCACACATATACATGTTCACATTCATCACATTGGCCATTCGGCCTTATCACACATACACATGTTCACATTCATCACATTGGCCATTCGGCCTTATCACGCATATATATACTTTCACATTCATCACATTGGCCACTCGGCCCTATCACATATATATACTTGTACATCAATTTCATCATAACAAAATTGACTAGGTATACTAGTCATTTGTGGCTTATAGCTTCACTTTAATACGGATTTGGTACTTTGATTACCAATGTTTAATCGATAGTTTATAAGCAACTCAAATGGTTTTATTAAGGTTTACAACAAAATCCCAAACTCAGCACAAGCTGTTTTTTTCTGAGCAACAGTCATTAAATTATTCGTAAATGGAGCTACGAAACTCCAAATGGAGTGCCGTTAATTTTCCCTGGAAATAGACTCATACATATCTTATCCAGAAAATTTTCAGAATTTTTGGTTTGGTCGATCAATACCAGATTTTTCTTAAAGTTTCCCCTGTTTCACTGTTTGACTAATCTGACCAGTCTTCACTACGAATCAAATTTCTCATTGTACAGAATTCAAAATATGTTCTATTTGATTTCATTTGAAACTAGACTCATTAAGGAGTCTAAGCATATAAATTTTATCTTGTAACCATTTTTGTACAAATTATAGTGATTTTCTAAATACAGGACAGGAGATTTCGTAGTCATTCTGACACTGTCTCACACAACTTTAAATATCTCTTTATAGGAAATTTCTTTGCTTACACGGTCTCTTTTATAAGAAACTAGACTAATTAAGCTTTGATTACATATTTTATTCAGCCTATAATTCCACACCAAAAATTTATAGTGATTTTCTAAAATCACGTTACGGCTGCTGTCCTAAGCAAATTATTGCAATTTGCTCTTAAATTTCCAAGTCCAAACACTTATGAACTTACCATTTGAGTTTAAGACATATCATGGGCACATCATATCTTATTAAATCAACTCATTATGTCCTATTATGATTGAATTTACTCAACGTTTAATCACTTAAAACTTACCTCGGAAGTGGTCGACGACTAGATATCCACGGCTATTCGTTTACTTTCTCTTTTCCCCTATCCGACTTTGATCCTCTTTGCTCTTAAGCTTAAGTAATACAATAGATTTGCTTAAGTACTTAACTAATATTATTCACTTAACAATCACATTTGGCAATCACATATCATTTAATCTACATCTAAAACAATAGATTTCAATATGTATCATATTTAATAAAACATGCCATGATTCGATTTCATGCTTATTTAATTTATATCTAATTCACATTCTAAATAAAAGTTTATCAAGCTTCCATCTTCATTTAACTATGTACCATTTAGAACTATCAATACTTTACACCCTTTAACAAATTATAATCAATTGCCAAATGCATCTTTGACAATTTAAACCACACAACTCAAATTCTTACAATTTAAGCTTAGAAATTTCTATTCATGTAAATTTTAGCAACATGGAGTCCATTAAACACTCCAAAATTCCATTTGAACAACAATTGTTCAACCTTCTAGCATAATTTCAATCTGGACAGCAAGCATTATTTAACAACCATTGTTTTCTTTTATTTCAAACATGCAGCAGACCAATTCCTCCACATATTACAGCACATTCAAATCAGCATTTACATGCTGGAACAATTTGTTTTCAAGCTGGAGTTTCCAGCAATCATTTATGCATTTAATTGTCACATTGTTACGTCACTACTAACAACTGAAACTTAGTAAGAATAACATAATATTTTAGCTATTATACTCAATTTATCAACCCCTAATCGGCATGAAAATAGAACCATTAATTTGTTCAAATTATGGACAGCATAACGAAGGCACAAAATTGGACAGTAGTAATTTTTACAACTAATCAAAGAGCTTTTCTTTTCTACCACCCGCATCCATGCCTTCCAACCAGAATCCATCATCATTTTTCTTTACAACAAAGTTAAAGATAGAGGGGAGCTTAGAAAACTTACCAACATAGGATACAACTCTTAAACAAGCTAAATCCTTAGTTTCCTTCAACATGCAAACTGTCTCCATTTTTCTTTTTGTTGCAGCCCTCTTCCTCTTCTTCGATGGATTACCGAGTTACTTGAAATTTCAGCTACCTAACTAGCTAAAATCATAGTTTTTCCTCCTTCTAGCCATCTTCTAAGCCAAAAATTAAAGCAACCAAACTTTCTTCTTCCTCCCTCAAGTCACGGCAATGGAGGAGCAACCTAGCTAATTTTTTTGTTTCTCCCCTACTAACCACTATTATTTTATTACCCATGTTCTTTATTTTATTATTTCTAACATAAAACACTAACATAAAATGTTTATAATACATTTCATCCCATAGCATGGCCAGCCACTACTTGTCATAGGTGGAAATTTGACATGCAAACTCATTATTTTCATAACATGCACTAATAGATCCTTATAGATTAACCCATCACATTTCAAAGTGTCACACATAAGTCCTATTACTAAAATTCACTTTCAATTAACAAAATTCAAACATGAAATTTTCACACATGCATATATACATATAATAAGCATCAAGTATGACGGTTAATTATTTTTATGACTCAGTTTTGTGGTCCCGAAACCACTTTCCGACTAGGGTCACATTAGGGGTGTCACATGTTAGGTCCTTTCGGAATCCTTTACTTAGTAAATACGCATTTTACTCATCCTTATTTACTAAAAGTTTCTTAGTATTTGTTCGAGGTAACAGGGACGTGTTAGGTTTGAAACAGTTTAATCACACAAATCTAAAAACTATGCGGATAACAGAGCCTGGTTAGGGTTGTCATGCAACCTGCAATTTAATCGGGTTAAGATCTAAATTGAGCATGCACATTTCAATTATGCGTCCACTAGCCGTCATCTGGTTAGGATCGCTCAGCTAATTCAGGTGCATTTCAATCACGTATAAATGAAATTCAAACTTGATTTTAACTAAAAACATGATCGATTGAGGCACAAACATTATAAGCATGAATCTAATAAATATTATTTAATCAAAGCAATCATCCTAGATTAAATAAAATTAAGCTAACATTGCTGTAAACAAGAACAAAGAACACATAGCAAACATCTTTAAATTAAATTAAAGAAAAGAAAGATTAAACCCAATTCAAAGTGGCTGTCACCCAAGACTCTGACTGACAAGGCTCATTTGTTCCTTTGCTTCGCTCCTTTGCTGATGGCTCTCCAAGGTGGCCGACCAAGGGTTCTTTAAGAGGCTCAAATGCTTAAATCTTTATGAAAAGATGATGCTAGGCGTGGGGAGATAAGAAGAATGCTAAGAGAATGAATGAAGAATGAAGGATGAGTAGAAATGTGAGAATAAGGTCTTATTTATAGGTGAGGAGAGGGGGATAGTTTACTAAATATAGGAGTTTTAATCTTTTGAAGCATCTTCCATGGGTGGCCGGCCATAAATTGAGGAAGTTGAGCTGATTTTTACTTAATTTTTGGTCAATTTGAGTGCCACAACAAATCAGGACTAAGACTCGGTCAAGTGCAAATCTTTAGGTAAATCTCTAATTTCTTCAACTCTTCAAGGACCTTGTGCAATTAAACCAAACAGTGGTTTATAGACAGCCATGTACAGCCGAATTTTGGGTTGACTTGGTAACCATTTTGGACGGTTTTGTAATCTAGCAAAGCTATCAGACCTATCCAAAATAAATCAACAAGTTAGAAGACCAAAGAATAAAATTTATTCAATTTAATTAATTAATTTAAAATCCAAATTATTAATAAAATATTTTAAAATTAAATTATTAAATATAATTTTATATTTTATTATTTAATTTAATCATGCATGAAAACTATATAATAAAGCATAAAATCACATTTTAATAATTTCTATGTCCTAATTTCATATTTTCACATATTTCATTAATTTATTAAATAATTACTTAGTTTTAACAACAATTTTAAGTAAAAAGGTGATAAATGACATAGGAAAAATCCTACATATTTTTCTATTTACAAGTGCCTTGATATTCGGCCTTCTAATTCCTAGATTTAACTCATTGAAGAGCAGCACATCGTACTATTTGATGACACAATCCCTATCATCAGCAATAAGGATGGGGTTGTGCACTTGATTGACTCCATTATCTTGTCCACCGTTTTGATTTCCCAGGTCCGCCTTGGCTTGTCTTTAAGCAAATCTCTCACGTCTTCTTGGTCTAAAAGTCCGTTTGATTTTAAGGTCCACGGGTAATAAAACATTAATTCGATGTGCTCATAACAAACCTGAAAATAAATCAAAAATAAAGAATAAATTGGTAGAGTTAAAATTTAAATAAAAATAAAACGAAATTGTAAAAATTAATTTCACAAAGAATGATTAAGGCAACAGTCCTCGGCAACAGTCCCCAGCAATGGCACCAAAAACTTGTAATGGGGTTCATGCAAGTGTACACAGTCATTCAAGTAATAAGTAAGTAAAATGTGTTATCATCTCCATAGGGACTGTATAAGCTTAACCAAATATTTGTAAAATTATAACTTCACAATTTGATGTAAAAATTCAATAATTTGGATGGTGATGATTAAACTAAGTAAATTAATTAGATATTAATCAATTCAATTTAATTTAACATGCTTAACAATGTTCGGGAATACTTCCACGGTAACTCGATCTTTCATGAGTTTGGAAACCAAATTAAGTCCTTTCAGAGTCTTTAACTTAGTTAAATATGAATTTTACTGATCATATTAACTAAGGATTTCTTAGCATTTATGTAAGGTTACAGGGACATTTACGTTTACAACAGTTTAATTACATAAACCTAAAAACTATGCAAGGCAATAGAGCTAACTAAATATCTTATGAACCTCAACTGAATCAGGTTTAATGACCTAAATTGAGCATTGCACTTTTTAATTTGTGTCTACTAGTCGTCGTCTGGTTAGGATCGCTCAGCTAATCTGAGTGCACCTAATCACGTATGAATGAAATGCATATGATATTAATTGAAAAACATGATTGACTGAGGCCTAAACATATTAAACATGAATAAAATAGATCTTATTAAATTAACATAATCATCCTAGCAAATAGGATTTAAAATATCGTTGTTGATGTAAAAAAATGAACTTAAAGCAAACATGATTAAAATAAATAACATGAAGAAAGAGTAAACTAAATTCAGTTTAACAGCCTTTTGGATCTATTCTGACTGATGTGCTCCCCCATTCTGATTGATGTTTCTTTTGCTAAGTGTTTAAGGGGTAGCCAGGTAAGGAGTGCTTTTGACAAGGCTTTTGAGGCTAAAGAATGGAGGAGGGATGGACGGCTATGCAAGGGAAAAAAAGGAAAAAGAATTGAGATGAAAACTAGTGATAGTGAGAGAGGAATGTTGAGGTATGAAGGATGATCTTGAAAGTGAGGGATGGCAAGGTATTTATAGGTGAAGGTAAAGGGTTGAGTTTACTAAAAATAGGTTTAAATTTCCTTCCTTCCCTCTCTCATGTGGTCAGTCATGCTTTAAGGAACAAGGGATGACAAAGTCTTCTCAATTTTAATTTCAAATTTAAGCTAAAAATGGCTATAGAGTGGACGGTTCCAACAGAGAAGTTGTTGGGCTTAATTTTGATTATTTTCCAACTATAAGGACCTTCAATTAATTATCTAGAAACATATTTTGTAATGCCCCGAATTTGGGCCTAGAATTATTGGGCCTTGAGTATGGGTCCGTAAAGAGGCTGTATACAAGTATTTAATTGTGCAAAGAAATGACACAATTAAATGTCTGCTCAAGTGGTTAAGGGTCCTGAGAGGAGTTGGAAAAGTCCTGGGTTCAAATCTGGCCTTTAGGAAAAATTTTGGTTTTCAGTAAATAAAATGGATGCTTGGATGTTGGCCTTTTAAATTATTGTGTTAAGTAAATGACACAAGGAAGCATGTGGTTTAGTGGCTATGGCGTCATTAAGGTTGTAAGGGAGCTTGGGTTCAAGTCTTGGCTCTTATAATTTATTTTGGTTTTTCTTTTAAAGGAACCTGGACTTTGGCCTATAGACCTTATAATTAATTAAGGATATTCTGTGACACAGAAAGAGCCTGTGGTAGAGTAGCAATGTGGCGTGTTGTGTAATTGTGAGGTCTGAGGTTCAAGTCTTGGGATGCGCAATGGAGTATTTATTTTACTGTTTGAGCTGTGTAGGAGGTGGAGTTGGACTGGAACTCTATGGTTGAAGTGGTCATCAAAAAATAAAAATAAGGAATTTTCTTAATGGTTGAAAGTAATCCCACATCGAAAAGCTAACATGAGCATTGGTGAGAAGCTGGCTTTAAATAGAGCGAACCAAATGAGTTAGTGAAGGGGGAAGTGATTAAGACTCAATAAACAGATGAACCCACAAACCATTGGCAATAGACTATAGAGGCCACCACGAGCATTCTCGTGTACTGGGCCTCAATGGACGTAATGGGCCTTGCGGGCCAGCTTGTGTAAATATAATTGATAGGTGGGAAGTAGTTGGGCTTGTCATGTTATGTGCATGGTACAGGCCGAAATGGGCCGTGTGGGCCCAATGGGCTCGTAGGCCCCACATGGATTAAATTCGCGATAAGTGATGAATATTGGGCTGCGCTATGTAGGTCACATAGCCGTAATTGAATTTGGGCTAATTAGGCCACACAAGCGTGTGGGCCCACTTGGGCTAAGTAATGGGTCTTGGGCCTATTTGCACTGTTATGATCATTTAGGTTATCTGTGTCGTTGAGGCAACTGTAAACCTTCAGAGAGGTCGTTATCTGAACTGAGACCCCAATATTGGTAAAATTACCGAAATACCCTTGTAGTGTAAAATGACCATAATATCCCTGTATGGTAGAATGACGATTATGCCCTTATGTTTTGTATGACTGATGTGCTTATGATTTACATAAATGATTGTACTGAGTATGACTTTGCATACACGTATTATTTATGACATGACATACTGCATGGGGTTAGGTTATTATTGACGGAGGAAGTGTACGACCAGTAGCCGTTCTGTCCAAGGCTTTCAGCCTTTCTGCGATACTTATGGCTTATACACGTTCTGTTAACTGGCAGCGTTGCTGCGATATTTATGGCCTTTAGTCATTCTGTCTACGACATTGAGTCGTTCTGTTGACTTAGTGCCGCAACCGGTGCTAAGCTTGGTGTGTTGGTTGGGTGGCTCGATTTTTTCCCCACATGGTGTGTTGGTTGGTATGGGTGGTGTATTGGTTAGACTGGGCTGGATATCTGTCTGCATATCTGCATCTGATATTGATTCTGTATTGGGCTTACGCCCACCTGATTCTGTTAATGGGCTAGGCCCAACTATTACTAAAATTGAAAATGGGCTAGGCCCAATTGATTCTAATAAGGGCTGAGACCCAAGTGAAATTGTACTGGGCTTAGGTCTACACTTATTGTTCTGTTACTGTAATGGGCTCCAGCCCAGATTGATTCTGAATTCTGTCTGTTTACTAACTGTTTTAATTTAGGAGGGGATTACACACTAAGTTTTCATAAACTCACCCCGTTTATTAACTGTGCAGGTAATCCCCAGCCTTAGGCGATTTGGAGTCGTGAGAGACTCGAAGGTGGCCACACGACCGTTTATGCTCTACTGTAGACTTTTTATTTGAATTTTATGTTTTGGGGTTTTAATTCTATAATAAGGCCTTTGAGGGATTAAATATTTAATTGGGATTTTGTTTCCTTATTTAAAACTACTAAACACGAATTTTCAAAAATTAATAATTATTTTCAAAAACACTTAAAAATAGACATTTTATATTTCAAACTTTAGTAGCTTTCGAGATTTGAAATAACTTAAAGTATCAATGCCAAACATTAAGTAAACGTTTTTGACGAGATGATTTGCTAACCTCGAGCAAAAGGTTTTCATTATAGAAATGAACTTTTAACGACAACTCGATTTTTGAAAGACGCTTTGATGTGACAAGCCAGATTCGGCCATAACGTCTAGGCCGGGTTTGGGGTGTTACATATTTTGGGCTACCACTTTTTTGTATCGAATTTGGGCTCTTAGTTCACCTTGTTAGATGGTTCTTCAGTCTAAAATTTAGTAGACATGTCCACCTTTCATGACCTTCTTTATTAGGTCAAGTAGTCAACCTCATGCCCCAAATTGCATGGTCTTGCTGTCCACATTGATAACTTGTACATGTCCATGTTTTATTTATTTAAATCATGTCTCCAATGGACCTCCTACATAGTGAAAATTACATACATTAATAAATTAACATGAATTAATATAAAATATGCATAAAAATCATGTAATTAAGCATAATTTCATATACTTTCTAAATTCATGTCTAAAATCACTAATTAAGTAAAATTCACTTATTTCAATAATAATTACTCGAGATAAACACATTTATTAAGTAAAAAGGTGGTAAAAATATATAGAAAAACCTTATATAATTTCAAGTTTACAGTGGTGCATGTTTGATCACTTAATGATTAAATTAATAATAATTTTAAACAATAATTTTACATTACATAACTCTTATATGATGTTAGCTTATGAAATTGAAAAGTTGATTGAACATAGAAGAATGTTAGAGAAACTTAATGATTAAATAAGTATGACTTCATAGCTATTAAATTTTGGGTTAGTAATTAGTCGAATTGCCATGGTTTTTGTCATAACATATTTGACATTGTTTTTAATAATTTTAAGTTAAGGGAAGCAATTAATCTAACTCCTTCATGTCATATTAATTTAATCTTGTGAATTCCTGCTATTTATTCTATGTTAAACTTTCATTTGTTTTAAGCATACTTAGTTAATTTTAATTAGGTTAATTAGTTAAGTCAATTTACTCCCAATTATTATCATCACCAAATTGCTAAGTTTTTATTTCCACAATATTTGCCTTACTTAAATAGTCTCTATGGAGATGATACCCATTACTCACTACTTTATTACTTGTTGACAACTGTGTACACTTTCAAACCATTCAAATATTTTGCGACAAGTTTTTGGCACAATTGCCGAGGACTGTGTTTTAGATATTATTTGTGAAGTTAATTATTTTGCGATTTGGTTTATTTTTTTATTACTATTAACTTTTTTTTTATTTTTCAGATGTTTATGAACATAGACCGAGTTATTGATCTACTCCTAGTTGAACCTGAAATTGAACGCACCTTTAGACAAAGGAGAAGACAAGCAACTCAGAGACAAGTTGCAGATGCCAAATGTTGGTATTTGAATATTATTGATTGTAGTTACTCCAACAACAAATGTGACATCCTATAGCTTGGACCCAACGATCGAGTCGAGTATGGGATATTACACAAATTCTCATTTTGACCAATTTTCTAGTGAAGGGAGATTATTTTCTAATCCTTGATTTTTGAGGATAAGCAAATCCTCCACACCATTACAAAGATATCGATCCATGTGATTTTACTCGGAATAAAAAAAACAATTACAACATATTACCAAAATTAGAAAAGAAAATCATATAAAACCCCACAAATTAAAAGAAACCCTTTAAAACCCCCCATCAAGCTTTTATATTCTCCAAAACCAAATAATTCTTGGGAAGTTGATGTGAGGCTCAAGCCTGATCTTTAACCCATGGATGTGATTGGTTTATCCTACCTCAAGACCCAATAACAAGGTCAAAGACCAAGCAAATTAAATCAAGATTGAACGATACCGTACAAGGCTTTGTTACAAAGGCCCTAGACATGCATACAAGGGAAAATTTGAAAATTCACTTTCTTCTTTTCAAGAAAATCAAGAAACTAAATCTTTGTCTAATTATGCAGTTTCGAGAGATTTCAGGAATTAAGAAAATCATGATTTCAAATTTTAGAATTCTTGGTCTAAGAAACTAATAAAACTTGAAGTCGGTACACAATGGATTACATGTATGACTTAAATGAGCCAATTTTAAGAGCAAACGGATTACAAGTCTAAGTTCTTGAAAATTTTCCCATCGGGATGTCCACAAGTCCATCATGAAGTTTGAAGGACTTAGTTGAAAATCAAGCCAAATTGTTGAAGTGGCTCAATTTGTAAACCTTTTTCAAATTTTCTATCCAATTTTATTTAATAAGTGAATCAACATGTAAAAATTTGGCCCAAGGAACCCATTTAGACCCTTGGGTGAATTTCTTATCATATTTCCACACTTATACATCTTTTCATGCTAGTTAGTTAGTTATTTAGTTGATGAGTTTTCATGCTTAGTTGTCATACTTATCACATTCTTTAAATTTAAGAGATTAACTAATGATAGGGAGGCTATAAATAGGGTGCCCCCCATTCATTAATTATTCACTCTTGAGTTAATAAAAGTCCCTTTGATTTTTCTTTTAAATAATTTCTCTTGAGTTTTATTTTATTTTTAATAATCATTTTAGACTGTGAGAATCATCTTCAAGCTTTTTGTTGCTAATTATTCTTTTATGGAAGGGAAGTTAGAGTTGTTTAAAGTGTGTTGTGATTCATCTTGTTTCTAAGGCTCCTTAGGACTTCTTGGTTCACGACGGAATGTGTAAATCTGCACAGTCGTTATTAAGTAATAAGTAAGTAAATAGAGTATCGTCTCCAGAGGGACTATGTTAATAATCAATAATTGTAAAATTAGTAATTCACAAATTGGTTAAGAAAATAAAATATTTTAAAGTGATGGATGTCCTAATTAATTTAACAACAAATATGCAAATTAGATGAAATAGCATGCAATGGATGTTTTAGCAACAATAGCATGAATAAGTCAGAACAATTACAACTCTTAATTCAATTCATTCTTCATCATGTTTAACAATGTTCCGAAAAATTCCACAGCAACTTGATCATTTATGAACTTGGAATCTAAACCATAAGCTCTTTCGAGATCTTAAATTTGTCACTAAGACAAACATGCATATTTCTATGTCACCGTTTAACTAAGGATTCCATAGAATTTATGCAAAATAAGAGAGGCAGGTTAGGTTTGAAACAATTTAATTACATAAATCTAAAGTTATGTAAGGTAATAGTATTCTTTTGGAATTATTACGAACCGTTAATGTAACAGCCCATCTTTAGTGATGTCAGAAACAGTGGTTTTGGGACCACATTTCTGACAAGTGAATTATTATTTTATTGTTTATTTAATGTCTACGAGATTATATTAAGGTCGTATTAAATTTTTGTTAAGAAATTTTGATGTTTAAATGGTCAATTAGGTAAAAAGGACTAAATTGTAAAAAGTGAAAAAGTTGAGTTCTATTAGTTAAAGGGGTCCAATGGCTATGAAATCTTAAAATAATGTGTTAGTGGATGTGCATGGATAAGGTTTTAATGAAATTTTGGTAGTTTTAAAGTGGTAAAATGGTAAATAAGCTTAAAATCAAATAGGCTAAAATCATCATCTTCCTCATATTAATTTTGTTTCAACGAAATTCTCCATGGAAGGAGAAGCTTGAAGTTTGGCTAGGTCAAAATTCCTTACATGGTCATTTTTAATGATTTTTATGTTTTTAAGTTCGTTTTAACTTAATCTAGCTAGCCCAACGGTTAATTTGTAAAACTATTAAAGGTTGAGGGACTTTCAATGGATGATTTTGAATGATTTTTTATGTTAATTGATAGATTATTAATATTTGTTGCAAAATAAACATGTTTTGTTTAGTGATTTTTGTTGAATTTTGGAAATAGGGATTAAATTATTAAAAATATAAATTCATGGGTTTTATTGTGAATCGTTTGAAATGATGGGTTTTTTCAAGGTCCCTTGCAACATTGGTTAAGTTGGATTTAGTCTAAAATGAGTTATATTCAAGTTATGAGCTTAAAGACTAAACAGTGAAAAGTTAAAATGTTAAGGCTAAATTTGTAATTTCGCTTAAATATGAATTATGGATTAAATGGAATTCTAGAAGCACTTAATTGAATGAAATTATTTATTAGATTAAGATAAACCACAACCGAACTTAAATCAAGGAAAAGCTAAAGCTTCGAATTAGTGTTCGATTTTACCTCTACGCCCTAGTTATCAAGGTAAGTTTGTATGAACTATGATCATTTGAATGTTAGCTAAATTAACTATTTCCTATGTTGTTTTCATATAAATATATATATGTATCCATTTTACAATGAATTGAAGGATAAAGAGTCTCGGTTGAACCTTAAGAACTCTTCGGATACAAATGACATGTCATTAGGGATTTCATGTTTCGGGTGTTGGTCTTGAATGTCCTACCGATGGCTGAGGTCCTGTATTTATTGTAGGTTCTCCATAGCTCGTGTGAGCAGCATCGTGTAACTTACATTTCAACCCATAGCTCATGTAAGCAAGCTTATTTCACAGCTCGTGTGAGTATTGGTGTAAAGGAAAGGTTACAGTTATATGGAAAGGCACACTATGTGTGAACATTCCTGAGTATCCGATGTAATTCTAGATGGTTCAACGGGTAAGAAAAGGAAATGAAATGGTAAGTATGCAAATGGAATGAATCATGATCTTATAATAACATTGAGGAGTTAGATGATGTGTTTATATATGGTAAACTACATATCTTATGGTTGATTTCATTTGTATCATGGACAAGTGTACTAACTTGTGAGTTTGATGATGTTGTATAGGCTTTTACTAAGCTTATGGCATTGGAAATGATTTATTCTTGATCTATGAATTGTATAAATGAAATGGTAAGTTATGTTTAAGTTTATACAAGCTTATTAAGCCCTCATTGCTTATGTAGTTACTTTCCTTTGTTTTATAGATTACCGGAAGCTCAATCGATTGGAAGCTCACTGGAGACCTATCACACTATCCAGCAACCGTTTCGGTAGTTTTTGATTATTTTGGCCAAGGTTAATAATGGCATGTATAGGATCTTTGTAATGTATGTTTTGATATGTTTAAGCTTTTGAAGTTATGTTGATTTGGTCACTTTTTAAGTGCTTGTAAATAAGGTTCTTTTGGTATGCTTTGATGACTTATAAATGGTCATGTGTGGTAGTTAATTGAACTAGGTTAATATGCTTGGGTAGATGCAATATTAACTTGTTATGGTAAGTGATGTTTTGATATATTTGTAGTGCCTTTGAATGGCATGTTGGTTAGATGAATTAGGGTATTTTAAATTGCATGTTTATGTGTATTTGAATGATGTTTAAATCCTTTGAATGTGTGCTCAAATGGTTTGAATGGTTAGGTATGAATTGGACTTGAAATGACTTGATTTTAGGTAAATTTTTGGGTTCACATGGCCTGGGACACGAGCTATCACACGGCTGTGTGTGCCATTTGAAATTTCTTAGTGTTTCAAGTCAATGAGTTTCATGGCATGGCACACGAGCATGTGTGGCAACTCAGAGAGTTACACGGCCATATAACCCTACTCAGTGAGTTACACAGGTAAGGACACAGACTGGGAGATGGCCGTGTGTCCCTTGTTCGAATTTTACATGGCCTGGGCTATGTCACACGGCCGTGTAACCCTTATTTTCCAATTTTTGCAACTTTTTTTAAAATTTCTATTTTTTTTCAAATTAGTCCTAAATTATTTCTAAACTATTTTTAGGGCCTCAAAGGCTCAATTTAGGGACAATATGCATATGATTGATTGGTTTATAATAAGTTTAATTTATTTTATGTTATAATGAAAAAAGATTTTTGACTGATCAGTCATGCTCCATAACCCTAATCCGACGACGGAGACGGGTTAGGGGTGTTATAGTTAATTTATTCTGGTTCAGATATGAATTAAGCATGCATCTTTCGATTATTATGTCCATTAACTACTATCTAGTTCAGATTAAGCGATTAATTCTAATGCAGTCAAACATATCTTAATTCATGAACAACGTGAATGATTTTAATTGAAAACATAAACAATTGAGGCACAGAACAATATAAACATGAACTGAACGAATTAAATCAAGGTGTTGCAACCATCCTAGTTAAAACAAATTTAAGTCATTATTATTAAAGAAAAAACAATCAAATAATTTGCAGTCATGTCGATAAACTAAGAATAATTAAAAGAGAAAGGAAGAAGAAACTCTGAGATGAATTCGGTGATTTCTCGAGAACTATTTGTGATGGCTTCCTCTGATTCCTGTCATTACTCCAATGCAAATTACTCCTCAAGGTGGTCGGCCAAGAGAGCTTTTCTCTTAAGAATTGCTTTGCAACACCCCATACCCATAACCACACCGGGGTGGAGTACAAGGCATTACCTAACTCAATATCATGCTTACAACCAACCTCAAGTCTCCGAGACTCGGTCCACATTAAAACTTTTTCTATTTCTACTTTAACCATCTTGTTATGGGCCTACGAGCCCTAAATCGATCATTGAAAACTATTCAGAACCTTTCCGGGTCTTTATACCAACTTTAAGAAATTTGCCTTTAAAATAGGACATACGCCTGTGTGTAAGGATAACACACCCATGTGACCATTTCGACATGGTCGTGCTGAGGGCCCGTGTGATTCACACGGCCTAAGCACCCTGGGACACGCCCGTGTCCCACGCCCATGTCCCATGCCCGGGTGTGTGCCCGTGTCCCACACCCGTGTAGAATTAATTTCTAATTCATACCTACAGGGGTTTTCACACGGTCGGACACACGCCCGTGTCAATGGCCCGTGTTTCTCTCACGGCCATGACACGCCCGTGTTCTAGCCCATGTGCAAAAACTTGGACATTCTGTTTCTAACGTCAGCATCCCCAAAATGTCACACGGCAATGGCACACGCCCGTGCACTAGGCTGTGTCCTCCACACGGCTAAGACACACGGCCGTGTCTCTACCCGTGTGTTTATTACCATGCATACTAACTTGAAATTTTTACGTGCAGAGGACACACAGTTGGACCACACGCCCATGGGGCTGACCGTGTGTCACATACGGCCTAGACACACACCCATGTGTCTACCTGTGTGGACAATATAAGGCTATTTACCAAGCCTCTTAGCCACCCTGACATACTTAGATTCGTACAAATACCAACCAATATCAAAACAACACAACTTCTAATATCAAATCAGCCACAATAGACATTTATTTAACCCTGAAAATACATCTTTTATAAATCAAAATGAGTGTTAGCCATCATTCAAGGCTTAATACAAAATAAAGGGTTCCCAACCTGAGTCATTACGATTGGCCAATTCTCAAAGACACAAAATGATAAAGTCTAAGCCCTATACATGCCATATTCAAAAATATAAATCCAACTATACCGATTGCTTCGACTAATAGTGTGATCGATATCTTTTACCTTTGGTGATCCTTGAGCTAGATAGGCGGCACTGTAAGGAAATGGAAAGGAAAGGGAGTAAGCATAAAGCTTAGTAAGTTGCACATAAATAAATATACAACACTAAGTCTACCATTTATCAAAAACTCATGATACCAAAGTGGGCATAAGCATGACTTACTCTTCACTTCATACAAATCACATAGCATATACAATGAGTTCACATCTTATACATATGTATCACTTAGGTACCTATAATACTCACAATACAGTTCTACTTTCCTCATTAACTTAAATTCATAACTTTCGCCGTTGAACCATTCTGTGCACTACCAGATATTCCATAAGACTCAAACATGGGTAAGGTGCCGATGCCATATCCCAGACATGTTCTTACATTGGCTATCATCTTCGAGGCCGATGCATGTCCCAGACATGTCTTACACTAGCTCACACAAGTGATCCAAATGTTACAGCATGAATCTCCGATTTACTTCCTAAGGTTTCAACAGAAGTTCTACTATCTCAATTTCATAATCAATCAATTCATGCTATATCAATTCAATGATGATTCCAACACATATATCAACAATGTAGTTGTATCATTTACATACAACTTACCTCGGATTTCAAAATGTAGCAAATATACGGTTTAGTCGATTTGCTTGGCTTTCCCCCCGTCTTGGTTTTGATTTAGAAATTCTTGATCTATATTAGCAAAAATACACTCATTTAATCACTAATTACAATTAGGCAATTAAAAATTTACACCTTTGGTAAAATGACCATTTTTCCCCTAGACTTTGGCAAAATGACCATTTTACCCCTATGCTCGAAAATTGATTTTTATTGAATTTCTTCGTACCTTAAGCATATATGAACTCTTTTTAATCTTATATCAACTCCAAATTCTCTCTATTTCACACAATTATCACTTATTTTGCAACTTGTGCAAAATAGTCCCTTTAAGTGTTTTCATGCTAACACCTTTCACAAAAGTTGTTTATAAGACAACCAAGACTCATTTTCTTCCATAAAAACTCATAAAATGGAACAAATTATTTCATGGCAAAACCCTAAACTCTTGATCATTTTGCAAAATAGACCCCTCATTAGAAAGCTCGTGTTTCTAGTGTCTCAAAAATGTAAAAAGCATTGAGCGAAACTATCAAAATCACTTACTTGAGAGGGATAAAAGTTGCTGAAATTTTTTAAGCTTTCAAACCCCAAAAATGGCTGATAATTTCGGTGGGGAGAGATGAGAAGAAAAGAAAGTTGACTACTTTTTCTATTTTAGTCAAAATAAGTCACCTAACATACCAAACTTAAAGATTTTGTCCCCTCTTTGACTCTATGGTTGGCCAAGAACTTTTAAAAAGGACTAATCTCCCTTTAAAGACCTCGAATTTTTGGTTCTCTAGCTATTTGACCCCTTTAGCTATCAATTTAGGACTTTTGCATTTTATGCGATTTAGTCATTTTTCGCAATTGGGCTCACAAACGTTAAAATTAGCTCACCAAATTTTTCATGCACTAAAATAACCATGGCATGACTCTATTTTAAAAATAAAATAATTCCTCCAACTTCATATTTGTGGTCCCGAGGCCACTATTCCGACTAGGCCCTGAATCGGGCTGTTACATGTTTGCTAAATGAACTCTCAAAGAGAGGATGAAAAAATGAAGAGAATGGAGGGCTTAGGTGTGGAAGAGATAAGAGAAATGTGAGTGAATGTTGAGTGATGAGGGTTGAGAAATGAATATGGTATTTATACATGAGGGAGAGCTTGGGATTTTTCTGAAAATAACATAATCATCCCTTGAATCCCTCTCATGCATGGCCGGCCACATTTTATGGAAAAATGGTTGATTTTTTTTCATGATATCAAACTTGATTCTTGCTTGATTTGTGGCATTAGTTGGATGGAAACCTTGGGGTTTGACTAGGGCTGATTTGTAATTTTTTTTCACATGTAAGGACCCTCAAATAATTATTTCAAATTTGATTGAGCTGCTCTACTAAGTCATTGTTGAATTTGGGCTTGTTTCCCCCTTAATGGACAGTTCTGGGCTCCAATGTGAAGGCAAACTTGCTCTTTTCAGCAACCCACTTCCAAGCTAGGTTAAACTAAATTCTTTGAGTCCAATTCTTTGGCTTTGTCGTCCCATGCTAATGGATATTAGCTCATGTGCATGTGCCACTCATATTGACTTCGAACATCAAGCAAATTAGTATGCCAAGCTGAAACAATTGTAGTACAAATTATGAAATTTTGAAATTCAGCAACATAGAGTAGAATTATGTGAATTTAGCACTGATTTACTAAAAAATTATAATCTTGCTTTAACTATGCCAAGATTCTAATTATGTACTAAAAATACATAATTAGCTACCAAAATACTTGGGATTTGCATAAATTCTAAGTAAAAAGGTGCTTTAAAAATCTAAATAATTTAAATTTATCATTTCTACACGCCATCTTTATCTTATTTCATCTGTCTTCCTTCTTTTCTTTAGTTTTCCATTTGATTTTTGTTGTTGTTTTTATCTAATCTTTGTTTGATTTATTTCCAAGTCTTAATTAGTAAAGAAAACACGTTCTCCCACATCAAGAAACATTAAAAAATAGTTCTTTTCTTTTCTTGTTGATTTGAATTCTTTTGTTGCAAAACAGTTTTTATTTTGCTTAATTATTCATTCTAGCAAATTGTTTTATTGTTTGTGTTCCAGATCTAGTTGGAGGTCTTCTTTTTGTTCAAGAATTGTTTCTTCTCTACCAAGAAATTCTATTCTATTCATTCTTGGACTTCTTCTTGGCCATCGTTTCTTCTTTTGTTCTTTGATTTTTTTTCATTCAATTTAGTCAAAACTAATTTTTTTTGTTTCTTTTGGTCAAATCTGAATTCAACAATCTCTTTTTCACCAAGATCGGTCCAAAAAACTCTTATTTGCTTGGATCTATTAATAATTCTTTGTTTTCTTATCTTGGCAACCCTAATTTGGTTAGAACTCATCAAGAACAAGTCTCTACATAGTCGAGTTAGACTCTTTCTCAAGAATCCTAATTTGATTCAGATTCCTCGTTCTTTTCTATCTTAATTACTTATTTAGTTGTTGCCCTTTTAATTCTTAGATCTGGATTGTTTGTGTTTTCAGGTTGTGTCAAACTTCAAGTTTCCTTCATTCGTCTAGAGCTTTAGACCAAATCTACGACTTGGATAAACTTACGATCTTGTTCCACACACATAAGTTATAAATAATAAAAAAATTAATGATATAATCAAACTTCCCTTGTTTTTTTAATCACTAAACAAACAACATCATGAATGAAAATTAACTTTTAGAGCATATTGATATGAAGAATCAAGATGAATAAGTTCTTATCTCTGATAAGTGCTTATTGCTAAAATTTCCAAATCTTCCCAACAAAGAAGAACCGAAGTGCTTTTTTTTTTAACATATATTCTATTTTTATCAAAATTTTCCAAAAAAAAAAATGACTTGACACCCTTATTTTTTGTACATATAAATGAACCCAAGTTCATACTTCTTTTAAAAATAAATATACTTACTAAGTTCAAAAGTTTCCAATTAAGATTAATTGAAGTTCTTATGTAGATTACATGAACTATAAAAAAATTCAGATATTTTCCAATAAACATACATATAGAAAGTGAGAAACAGAATAGCCAACCAACCAAAAGAGTAACTCAATAGGTTAATGTGCCACATCAACAATCCGTTAGTGGATTAACGGAATTTTTAATGACAGTGACTAATTCAAACAATTATCCTAATTAGAGTGACTAAATTGAAAAAAAATAGAGTGATAAAAATAGGATAAATCTTATTTTAGAGTGACCATGAGTGTAGTTTACCCTTATTTTTTTTTAGTTATTTTCTTACATGTCAATGTATTGTAATTTAAAAGTTGGATAAGTCAAAATTTGAGGGAAAAAACAATAGAAAAGTTGGACATGTCAAAAATATGTTAATAGTGGACTTTAATTGATTGATATCGAAAATCAATGGTTGGAAAGGTTGATGCAGCAATAGGTTGGATTGTCCACTCAATTCCCCCTCTTTTTCTCCGAGAAGTCTAAGGAAAAAACTTACAATTTCGTTTTGCTAGTTTCCAAACATGGGGAGTCATGATCTCTTCTTGTTTTCTTTGGCTCCAAAACCGCCTCCTCCAATGAGGAGTCCTTCAATCTACTGAAGGTTCCCCTCAGCTCCTACGCCAAATTTGCCTCATTTGCAATTTTCTTGAAACCCCCACGCCTAGAGGCAACTTCAACGACAACTCTTCCATTCAAAATACTGAGTATCGGGAATTTCTAGATTCGCAATCCTGGCGAATAACATGAATTGTTTCCCTTGTTTCTCAACACAAAAAGGCAAAAAAGAAAACGGTAAAAGGGATCATGACTCTTCCGCTGACGAACTTATTCGAGCCAGAATACTTGGTATGCCCTGCCTCGCCGTTCCCTCTTTTCTTTTTGTTTTCTAAGGAAATAAAAAATTACCGAAACTTTACTTGTGTGGAATCAAAATAGATTAATTAGAGACGACAACTTAACCATTTAATTACTTTGATGGGAGGGGTTCTATAATTCATGAATATTATAGGATTATGGGATTAGGGAAGTTCCCTAAATCCAATTTTATGTTTCTTATAGTATAACCAGGAAAAAAATGAAAACGAAAATATCAAAAGTATTATGTTTCTTCATCACGGTGAGATGTAGGATAACGACTTTTATATTTTACATCGCACTACGCCTTGTAATCTTCCAAAAATCTTCAAAATATTTACATTAATGCATGCATGATAATCACAAACATATAATTTATAATAAATTAAAAAAGTTGAACCCAAATTGTAGTTTATTGATTGAATACTCATATTTTTCAAATTCAAATTATAATTACAAAAAATTGTGAGCAATAACCAAATACATTGAAAACAAAAAATTAAATGTTAAAAATTTACAATATTTTGCAAAAAGTAAAAAATTGTGTTTTTGCTTCTTCTGTTTTCATTTATTTATCTCTCCTTTCCTTTATTTTTCATTAATTTTATTTTATTTCTCTTTCCTGTCTTTTCTCGCTAAACGAATTTTAATCACTGAATCACTTTTATGGTACATCTTAATTTGAATAAACTTATGCTTATCGAATACCAAATGAAGCTGGGTTCAGATTTACCATAGCGTAGTTCTATTTTTCAAACAATGAAAATAAGAGATATGCTAAAATTAGAATATGAATCTTACTAGATGTCATGTCATAACTACATGATTTTGTTGAGTTAAATCCAAAATTCCCGTTCAGTAGTTTATCGATTATTATCTAAAGAAAACAAAATATTGGATATTGTGCAAAGTCATTTAACCTGTTGTTTTGTGTGTTTGTGGGAATAGCTAGTATGGAGGAGAACCAAGCAGAGCATGCGAAAATTGCAGCTCAAAGATTCAGTTTCCGAGATCTAGCCGCTGCAACCAAGAATTTCCGTCAAGAATGCTTGCTGGGTGAAGGTGGTTTCGGAAGAGTTTACAAGGGAACTCTTCAGGCTAATGGCCAGGTGCTCTTTTAATTTATTTGATCCCCTTAATTTTTTTTTTTCAAAAAAATAAAAAATGATTCCAAAGTTCATTCAGAATGTCAGATCTATTTTACAACATATTCATTCATTCGAAATCTAGGGATCAAAATATAATTAGATTAAGAACTTATGAAGAGATTGAAATGTAACTTTATATAATTGATTTTTTCTTTTTGGAATTTGGAGATATATAGGTGGTTGCTGTAAAACAACTCGACAGGAATGTAATGAAAGGATGCAAGGAGTTTCTTGTAGAGGTGGCTCGACTGAGCCTCTTACAGCATGCAAATCTAGTTAATCTCATTGGATACTGTGCTGATGGAGATCAGAGGCTGTTGGTCTATGATTTCATGCCTGGGGGTTCCCTTGAAGATAATCTACTTGGTACATACAAACTTGTTTAATTTTTCCATAGATATTATCATCATCGTTATTATTATCTGTCTCGGTTTCAATAGCATCCCAACATTAGACTCAATGACTTGGGCGATGTGGATTGAAAATTGAAAATCAGTTTTAATATTTGTAGTGTAATTGCAGCTCCCAAGGATGAAGTGAAGCCACAATTAGATTGGTTAACCCGAATGAAAATAGCATATGGGGCAGCTCAAGCTCTAGAGTACTTGCACGATAAGGCCAATCCTCCAGTAATATACCGTGATCTCAAGTCCTCAAATGTTTTGTTGGATGAAGAATTCAACCCCAAACTGTCTGATATTGGACTGGACAAGCTTGACCACTCATCAGAAAAGATGCCAATGCAATCGAGGGGATGGGGACATATGGCTACAGTGCTCCAGAGTATTCAAGATCAGGTAGACTCACAACTGTTGCGGATGTATACAGTTTTGGGGTGGTTCTATTGGAGCTTATCACCGGAAGAAGAGCCATTGACACTACCAAACCTGTGGAGGAGCAAAATTTAGTTGCTTGGGTAAGCAAACGTACGTGTTTCTACGTACAACTAATATTGTTATCGTTATTGCTATAGAAACTAATAGTAAACACTGATTGTGTTTGGAACAGGCTCAACCATTGTTCAGGGAACCAAAAAAGTTCCCAGACATGGCAGATCCTAAGCTTAAGAAGCGATTCCCAGAAAGGGGTTTGAATCAAGCAGTTGCAATAGCAGCCATGTGCCTGCAAGACGAAGCTGCTGCCCGTCCTTTGATGAGTGACGTGGTGACGGCATTGAGTTATCTTTCAGTTGCCTCGGAAGAGAATAAAATTCCTCCCGCTCTCCCTCCTTCTCTCTCATCTAAATTGCATTGCATCTCAGCTAAGCTGAGTAGGGAGTGTGGTGGTGGTAATCAGGAGATGGTGGACGAGCAAGGTGATCATTCCCAATCGGATACCGAATTGGACGTTAATGATCGAAGTGATAAAGAAAGTGTTTCTTCCCCCCGCAGTAGCAGCAGCAACGCCAAACCTCAACCTCATGAAAAAAAGCGCCTTTGACTCATGATTCTATACAATAACAATAATGATATAATAGTAGAAGACGATGACGACAGTGATAATGGAAGTGGCTCTTCCATAGAGGGATCTAAGCAGGAAGCTGGGGTTCGGTTCATGATGATTGTTGTGGAGTAATCCATACACTAAATGCCAATCTTAACATACTTTATAGCAAGGATTCCCAAATACGGTTTGCTCCGTTGATCCAGAACAAGCTGAAGAAGTTGCTCCTTTACCTTAAACAATTGCAGAGATTTCTTTTTATCTGAATATTGTTTTCTTCTTTCTCCATGTCTTTATTTCTGCTTTTTTGTCTTCTTTTGTATCAAACCATTGAAGAGGGTAAGAGATCAAACTGCCACGATCGGCGGTTACAATTTTTCTTTTTACCATTACAAATCCAAGAAAAATATAAATAGGATTAATGAATTATTTAACGTTGAGAATTGCGCCTAATTATCACTTTGCGTGTTTGATTAAAAGTGCTAAAAATTTAAGCATCAATTTTTAATACTCAATTTGATATCCATTCAATTCAAAATTATTTGGTAAATTATTAATAATATAAGTATTAAATAAAATTTTAGATTGTGTTGGTTGCGGTACCAAACCCTCTAAAATAAAACACTTTTCATTTATACTTTTTTAAACTTTTAAAAATTTAAATTTGTAAGATAAAATTACACTTTGACCTTCTAAAAATGATAAAAATTTGATTTAATTCTTTAAAAATTATATGATAAAATTACATATTTGTTATCGTAAAAATTACAATTTAATTTCGCCCCCTAAAAAATTTTCTGACTTCACTGCTGATTGAGTCTTAGCTCGACTGGCATGAACATTATTGCCCATACAGGAACATGTGAATTCGATTGCACTGAAGAGTGTTATCCTTCTATTTATGGGTTTGGGAGGGAGTTATAGGTAATTCTAAGACTTGTCTTAAAAAGGAACAAATATAATCAGAACCTATAATGTGATTGGACAAAAAAAATTATTGAATATAATTATATTGTTTGATAAAAGTAAATATTAATATTTAAAAGATTATTTATAGTAAATATTAATATTTAAAAGATTATTTATTTTTTAGTTTTAATATTATAAATATAATACTTTATATTATTTTGGATAGTTTTGGATAAAAATAAACATGCTAATTTGAATATCTAATTTTTAAAAAAGAAATGATAATTTATTTTATGTTTTGATAAAATAAAATAAACTTAATATATTTTACATTAAGTGATAAGTAGATGCCACCTATCTACTTATCTTATTCAACACATTTTTCTTGAAAATTTTATATTAAGTAAAAATTTAAAATAATTATCAAACACATTTAAAATATTAAATGTTAAAAATTTTCATTTTTAATGGTTTATCAAATATACCCTTAAAGTTTACAACCGTACATCACATTGCTCTAACCATTGACGTAGTTAAAAAAAAAAGCTAACATGATGTGCTCCGAGTGAGCCACGTCGCATAATGTTTTTTTAATAAATTTAAAGAAATCAAAATAATTTGGGAAAAAATAAAAAAGATAGAAAAAAGTTTTAGAAAATTCTCAAAAATTTTAAAAATTAGAAAATATAAAAATTTATAAAAAATTTAAATATATATACTTCTCTTCTTAAGTAAATATATAAAACACAAAAAGGAAAAACCTAAAATTAGCAAAAATTGAGAAAAAATTCTAAATTTAAAAAAATAAAAAATATTGAAAAATTCCATGGAATTCAAAAAATATACCTTCCTTTATTAACATATACACTTCTTTTTTTTTTAATGTATATAAAATAAAAAAGCGAAAATTTTCAAAAAAAATTAAACAAAATTGGAAAAATATAACTAAATTTTAGAAATTTAATTTTTTTTCATTTTTAAAAAGATATAAAATACAAAAATAATCAAAATTTCAAAAAATTTATGTAAATATACATTATATATACATATGTAATATGGTTTATATATTAAAAGTAAAAAAAAATGTATTTTTGACAATAATAAGGTAATCTCTTGAATCTTATTAATAGACCTTAAGGGTATATATATTTATATAGTAGTAGTTACTTAGGAATCAAATTACTAAAAGATAATATCTCAAAACAATATCCTATTAGGAACCAAATTGCTAAGAGATAATATCTTATAATATCCTACCATCTCTCTTCAGGTTGGAGCATGCAGATCATAAATGTTCAACTTGCTGAGAAGATATTCAAATTGTGATTTACCAAGCGCCTTTGTAAAAATGCCAGCCAACTAAATGGAGCCAGGACATAAGAAGGTGCAATCAATTCATCATGGATTGCATTCCTAACAAAGTGACAATCCACTTCAATATGTTTAGTATGATCATGAAATATGAGATTCTGTGCAATATGCAACATAGAATGACTATCACAAGATAAAAGAATTGCTTTAGGATGATGAACACCTAAGCTCATTAGCAAGGCCTTCAGCTACTTGAGCTCACAAATAACGGAAGTTATAGACCTATACTCAGCCTCAACAGAAGAAGGGGAAACAATATGTTGTTTTTTAGTTTTCCAAGAAATAGGAAATTGTCCCAGAAAGATAAGCCAACCAGTAAGCAAATGCTGAGTTAACGAACAAGCAGCCTAATCCGAATCACACCACCCTTTCAAGGACAAGTCACTATTAGATCTCAAAGGAATCCTTTGGCCAAGAGAGCTTTTCAAGTAGCAGACAATATGCGGAGCTGCGTTCTAATGCTTCTGCCTCGGCTCATGCTTTAACTGGGATAAGACATGAACCGAGTATGCCAAATCTGGTCTAGTCACTGCCAAATAAATCAAATGACCCATTAACCTTCTATATGGCCTAAGATCAGACAAAATTTTCCCTCTAGCGTGAGCTAATTTATGATTTTTCTCTATTGGTGATCCTACGGGATTTGCTCCCAAAGGACCACATTCGAAATAATATCAAGTACATATTTCCTTTGACAAAGAAATAACCTCAAAGAGCTATTAGTTACCTCTATCCCCAAAAAATATTTCAACATACTAAGATCCTTTATATGGAAGCAAGAACTGATATACCCCTTAAAAGTTCTCAAAGCAGCAGAATTGTTCCCAAAAATAAGAAAACCATCAACATAAACTAGCACATTAATGCGTATAGATCCCTTAGTGTATGTAAAGAGAGAATAATCAGAATATGATTAGAGAAATCCATACCCTTTAAGTACAGTAATAAGGTTCACAAAATGAGGAGCCTATTTCCAACCATACAACGACTTGCGCAAACAACAAACCATTCCAAGCTTATCAAGAGCGAAACTTGGAGGAAGCTGCATGTAAACCTTTTTATCAAGATCACCATGCAAGAAGACATTATGGACATCCCTTTGATGTAACTCCCAATTTTTTGAAGCTGCAATAGCTACGAAAGCACAAACAATCACCATTTTCGCCACAAGTGTGAAAGTTTCATTATAGTCAATACCTTCTACCTTGTGATTACCAAAAACAACATGACAAGCTTCAAGTCTTTTAATACTTCCATCGAGGTTATATTTAATCTTCTACACCTATTTACTACCTAGTGCTTTCTTTCCAAGAGGAAGTGTTTCTATAGACCAAGTGCCATTATCCTTCAGAGCACAAATCTCCTTTTCCATAGCATCACGTCATACAACATCCTTCACAGCCTCTTTAAAAGATAGTGGCTTGACCCTTGCAGTAATAACTACAATAAAATTTTGGTGTTTCATAGTAAATTTGTCACAATTAATATAATGCGTTATAGTAAATGAAACACCTGAGGAAGGCTCTGAAGCAGGTGAGGCAGTAGAAGGATTCTTCTTTATGACGGTATGAATAATAAAATCCCGAAGCTTTGTAGAGGGAAAATTATCCCTATGCCCTAGCCCCAATTCAGGTACATCATTACTCAAAGCCCCCTATACCACTATGTCATTAAGGGAAGAAGAAGATACCACATATGTCGGAGAACTCACAGGTGGCGAACTCACAGACTGCGAAGTAGCAAGCGAAGGAATTATTACAAGTTGCAACACATTTGACTCACCAATATATGTATCAAAAATTGCATCTGCACTCTCATATGGCAAGGCAACATTGTCAAGCTCAATGGTTGCAACATTTCCATCCAAATACAGAAAAATATCCTTAAAAAGTTCCACATCGCAGGACACAAAGAACTTCTTAGAATCCAAATCATATAAATACCAACATTTTTTCCAAAAGGGTACCTAACAAAAACACACTTTAGACTTCAACTAGCGAACCTATCACCCTTAAAACATTGATTATAATCGAAACATAAGCAACCAAATACACGAATATAATCAAACAAAGGAGGGCTACAAAATAACATTTCATAAGGTGTTTTATTGTGAAAAGAAAGTGAAGGAGTTCGATTAATGACATGAGAAGTAGCCAACACACACTCCCCAAAAAAAATCAAGTAAAATTTCCTTAGAAAAGCAAGCATGAGCTACATTTAAAATATGTCAATGTTTCCTCTTCATTCCCTCATTTTATTGAGGAGTACCAAAATAAGATTTTTGAAAAATAATGTCATTTCCAAGAGATTATGAATTCACCTAAGACTCACCTACTGCAACTACCATATTCAGACTCAAACATCGAATTCGAACCGGCAGCAATAGTTCTTAAAGAACATGAATTCGCCATTAATACCCATTTACAAATAGATTGCTAACATTTCATCTACAGAAAATCCCCATGTAAGGATTCTTATTTATATCTTACTATCTATATACTTCATAGCATCATGGCTCTTAACATATAGAGCTACCAAACTTACTAAGAGAGAGAACATCCTCTATCTATTCCTAAGAATCCTTAACTTTCAGTTTACTTAAAAAGAGCAACCAACAATTAGCGTATTTAAGAAAAAAAAGAATTAAAGAGTAATCTTTAAAGAAGAAAAAATTTCTCATAAACCCTTCATACATACATATATAATTCACTCTCGTTTAGTGGAATTTGACCAAAGTCAAGGAATTTTAGAATATTTCCATCCTAATGGCCTATAGAATCCGAAGGAATCATAAATGAAAGTCTTTTCCATATGTTATTTACCCGGTCAATTTAGTTGGTTTATAACCAGATCCAGTTACCAAGACTTGCTCTTCATGGTGCTTAAGCAAACTAGGTGTGTAACACCCCTAACTCGTAACTGACGTCGAAATAGGGTTACGAGGCATTACCAAATAACACACTTTATTCTCATACATATACGCAATCATAATCAAAATCCATTCATATCTAACACATTGTCTCATGTAAGGTCCTACAAGACCTTAAAACATACTTAAGAGTGGTTCAAGACTAAACTGATCGCATATAAAAATTTCTAAACACTTAGAAAAATTTCATGAAATCATAGGTCACACGTCCGTGTGAAAAGGTCGTGTGTAGCACACGGCTACCAGACACGCCCGTGTCACTGGTCGTGTGAAAACAGGGCATACATACTGACTTGCACCACACAGTCGGAGACACGCCCGTGTGCCTTGGCTGTGGAAAATCTGGAGGGGTTATTGGCTTGGGTTACATGGCCGACCACACACCCGTGTGTCTAGCCTGTGTACCCTTCGAAATTGCCACACACGCCTGTGTGCTAGTCCATGTGCCATTTAATAGGGTATACTGACTAATGTCACACGGTCAGTCACACGCCTGTGTGTGAGTGACACACACGGCCAGTAGACACGTCATTTCATAATCAACCATTTCACTACTTAAATTCTCAACTACAATTATGCCAAAACTATCAAACTTGCATAACTTCTAAATGCATTTCATCATCATCATCTTATCACCTATTTCAAGTTACAAGACTTACCATTTCAATATCACATTATCAAGTCACAACATACCATTATTCCAACTTTAATGCTCCCATTTACAACTAATTAAAATAACAACCATATAACTATACCAAACAAGCCAACATAAAAGGCATTATATACATCACATAAATAACTTATCAAACACATAACTTAAGCCAACTTAAATGGCTATAAACACATCAACATTTACAAACCAAATCTCATGGCTAATATCATAACTCAAAACATCCAAAAATGACATTAGCCTATACATGCCATTAGCCTATACATGCCATATACCATATATATACAAAGCTTCAAAAGTACCAACATGACGATTGATAGTGTGATGACGTTTTCTCGACAATCCCCCGAGTCCAAGCTAGCTTTGATAATCTATAAAACATGAAAAGAACACATACAAAGTAAGCTTTAAAAGCTTAGTAAGCCATAAAAAAATAAAACTATCACATGAACATTTGCATTTCAATTCAAATATGTTTAACATAGCTAATATCATGCAAATTCACAAACCTTTCCATTGAACGTATATTCAATGTTTTAATCAAGTTCATCAATTTTTCCCCTTTTCAATACTCGTATAAATTTCGTACGTACCTGAGTCACTTAGCTCATCCATATATTCTTTCTCAACTTGACTTTATCCGTTGAACCATTCGGAATCATTAAGGATACTCGAAAATCAGATAAGCTCGTACAATGCCATATCCTAGATATGGTCTTACATGTTATCACATATCAATGCCACACTGTCCCAGACAGGGTCTTACACAAAATCAATTAACGATGCCAATGTCTCAGACATGGTGTTACACATAATCTCAATACAATGCCAATGTCCCAGACATGGTCCTACATGTAATCACATCTCGATAACCTAATGTCATAACTCCTAGGGTTTGTACGAGACTTTTAGATGTTGTAACTTCATCGATTCATGCTCGTACTTACTCGTCCGACATTTGTACCAATTCAATGATAATAAAACATATATAATTCAATTCAAAGACATTTATTTGTATATGAACTTACCTTGTAGTCGAAATAGACGAATCGGATTGATTACTCGATAACTTTCGATTTTTCTCAATCTAAATCCGATTTCTTTCTTTCAGGATCTATATAAATTCAAAATTAACTCTTTTATTCCTCAATTCATTCAATTTCATCCAAAGCACACAATTTGGGGCATTTTACACATTAACCCCTATAATTTCACATTTCTTACAAGTTAATCCTTATTTCACAAAATCACAAATTACAAAAATTTTCTAATTTCATGCTAGTCGAATTTCATATAGCTTCATATCAACCCATATTTTCATTTATTTCACAAATTTAACCACACATTTTTCTCTTTTCACAAATTAATCCCTTTTATGTAATTTCACTAAAAATCACTTTATAAAACATAATAATCTATCAACAAATACTCATTTTCCATCAACAAACATTCAAGAACTCAAGCATTCATCAATGGAAACTTTCAAAATCATTAATACTTTCAAAAATTGAATTATGGGCTAGCTAGAACATGAAGCAATTATCACAAAAACATAGAAATAATCAAAAACTGAGCTCAAAACATACCACAATCAAAGACAATGAGAGCCGAACCCTAAAATGCTCTCCAAGCTTTATTTTCTTTTGATGTTCGGCTAAATAAGATGAGAAATGGCCACCATTTTGTTTTGTTTTATTATTAATGGCATTAATAATCCATTCACTAATTTACCCTTCATTAAACCATTTTAAAACCACTTAATGGATGCCCATTAATGTCCATGAACATTATCAATGGTTTGTTTACAACATAAGGACCTCACATTTAATAAGCCATAACAACTAGACACCTTTATCATATAGAATCCAACTTTTACATTTTACACGATTTAGTCATTTTTCTCAAATTGAGCTATTAAATGATAAAATTAGCTCACTGTAAACACCAAAAATAATATTTAAATAATTTTATGACCTCAGATTTATGGTTCCAAAATCACTGTTCTGATTTAGCTAAAACCGGGCTGTTACAACTCTCCCCCTTAGGGATTTTCGTCCCCGAAAATCTTACCAGCTAATAGGTTTGGATATTGCTTTCTCATAGAATCCTCGGGTTCCCACATAGCTTCTTCAACTCCGTGTCAATGCCATAATACTTTTACTAACGCTATTCTTTTATTTCTCAGCTCTTTGATCTCACGAGCTAGAATTCAAATCGGTTCTTCATTGTACGATAAATCTGACTGAATTTCAACCTCAGTCGGGGAAATGACATGTGAAGGGTCAGATCGGTATCGTCGAAGCATCGATACATGAAATACATTATGAATCTTTTCTAACTCGGATGGCAATGCTAGCCGATAAGCAACTGGTCCAACTCGCTCGATAATTCCATACTGTCCAATGAATCTCAGACTTAATTTTCCTTTACAGCTAAATCGAAGTATTTTCTTCCACGGAGATATTTTCAAAAATACTTTATCCCCGATTCGAAACTCAATATTTTTCCATTTCAAGTCTGCATATGATTTCTGACGATTCGAAGCTGCTTTCAGACTATCATGAATTACTTTCACTTTTTCTTTAGTCTCTCTAATTAGATCAACCCCATGAATCTTATTCTCGCTTAACTCAGTCCAGTACAATGGTGTTCGACACTTTCGACCATATAAAGCTTCGTACGGAGTCATTTCAACGGCAAATACTTTTCCCACGTACCTTTGAACTCAAGAATGCAACATCTCAACATATCTTCAAGTATCTGTATAACTCTCTCAGATTGACCATCCGTTTCCAGGTGAAATGTGGTACTAAAGTGTAGTTTTGTACCCAATGCATCTTACAATTTCTTCCAAATCTTGATGTAAATCTCAGATTTCTATCCGAAACAATAGAAACAGGTACTCCATGTAATCTCACAACCTCGGAGATGTACAACTCAGCAAGCTTGTCAAGTGAATAATATGTATGCACTGGAATAAAATGAGCTAATTTTGTCAACCGATCAACAACAACCCAGATTGCATCTTTCTTACTCAGAGATAGGGCAAACCCAAAACAAAATCCATAGTTACTCTATCCCATTTCCACTCAGGAATCATAATTGGCTACAATAAACCAGATGGTACCTGATGCTCAGCTTTAACTTGTTGACAAATCAAACATTTCGAAATAAATTCTAAAATGTCACGCTTCATGCCATGCCACCAATAAAGTTGTTTCAAGTCATTATACATTTTCGTGCTTCTCGAATGAACAAATAAACGTCTACTATGTGATTTGTTCAAAATTATTTGGATTAACTCTGAATTCCTCGAAACACATATTCGACCTCTGAATCTCAAACAATCATCAAAATCAACTTGAAACTCTGAATCAGGGTTAGAATCATATTGAGCTTTTTTAACTAACATTTCATTATCAGTCTGAGCTTCATAAATCTGCTGTACAAACAATGGTCTCGCTTTCAACTCAGCTACAATCGAGCCATCGTCAGATAGAGCCAACTGAGTATTCATTGCATGTAGAGCAAATAAAGATTTCTGGCTTAATGCATCAGCAACAACATTTTCTTTTCCCGGATGGTAGTCAATCACTAGCTCGTAATCTTTTAGCAATTCCAGCCATCTTTGCTATCATAAATTCAAATCTTTCTGAGCCATCAGATATTTCAAACTCTTGTGATCGTTGTAAACATGAAATTTCTCACCAAATAGATAATGACGCCAAATCTTTAACGCAAACACAATGGCCACTAACTCTAAATAGTGCGTCGGATAATTCTTTTCATGTGGCTTCAATTGTCTCGAGGTATAAGCTATAACTTTGCCTTCCTGCACCAAAACGCAACCCAAACCATTCAATGATGCATCACTATAAATCACATATTTTTTACCCGATTCTGGCTATACTAACACTGAAGCTTTAGTCAAAAGAACTTTTAGCTAATCAAAACTTTTCTGACATTTTTCAGACCATTCAAACTTTATATCTTTCTGAAGCAATCTCGTTAATGGAGTTGCAATCGTTGAAAAGCCTTTCACAAATCATCTATAATATCCAGCAAGTCCTAGAAAACTACGGACTTTAGATACATTTCTCGGAGGCTTCTAATCCATTATTGCAAAAAACTTACTCGGATCGACTCAGATACCAGATGCTAATACAATATGCCCTCGAAAACCAACCTCACACAACCAGAATTCACATTTACTGAACTTTGCATATAATTGATTATCACGTAGAGTTTGCAATACAATTCTCAAATGCTCAGCATGCTCAGTTTCATCTCGTGAATATATCAAAATATCATCAATAAATACAACAACAAATCGATCCAAGTAGAATTTGAAAATCCGGTTCATTAAGTCCATAAAAATAGCAGGTGCATTCGTTAGTCCAAAAGGAATAACTAAGAATTCATAGTGACCATACCTTGTCCTAAAAGCTATCTTTGGCACATCAGAGTCTTTAACTTTCAATTGATAATAACCAGATCTCAAATCTATCTTTGAAAACACTGTAGTCCCTTTCAATTGATCAAACAAATCATCTATTCTGGGCAGAGGATATTTGTTCTTGATCGTCACTTTGTTAAGCTATCGGTAGTCTATACACATTCTCATCGTACCATCTTTCTTTTTCACAACAACATAGGAGCACCCCAAGGCGAGAAACTTGCTCGTGCAAATCCTCTATCGGTTAATTCTTGCAACTGAACTTTTAATTCTTTAAACTCCATCAGTTCCATTCTGTATGGAGCTATCGATATCAAGGTTGTGCTCGGCATTAACTCAATACCAAACTCAACTTTTCGTATCAGTGGTAAACTCGATAACTTTTTAAGAAACACATCTAGATACTCACACACAACTGGCACTGATTCAATCTTCTTTTCAGTCACTTTTGTATCAAGTACATAAGCCAAGTAAGCTTCACAACCCATTCTCACATATTTTTGAGCTAACATCGATGAAATCACTACTGGCAAACCATTTAGATCATCAGACCCAATTCGAATAATCTCATTATTTTGACATCTCAAATCAATCGTCTTTCGTTTGCAATTCACAACAGCATCATGCAACATTAGCCAATCCATACCCAGAATTATATCAAATTCGTCAAATGGCAACAACATCAGATCAGCCAAAAACAAAAATCTTGAATCATCAACGGACAGTTCTTGCACACTTTATCAACCAACATACACTTGCTTAAGGGGTTCGATACTCTAATTACAAATTCAGTAGACTCTACAGGCAAAATCTTACTGGATACTAAATTCACGCATATATACGAATGAGTAGATCCTGGATCTATCAATACAATAACCTTAGTATCATAAAGAGTAAAAGTTCTAGTAATGACTTCTGGAGATGACGCTTCTTTGCGAGCATGAATAGCGTAGGCTCGTGCAGGTGCTCTAGCATCAAATCTCGCAGTACTGTCTTTAGTCGCTTTCTGGCTACCACTCACATTTTTCGTATTTCTAGGTGGCCTACGTCTAGTTGTAGTGTTACTCGGCCTCGTATTCTGTACTGTATCTTGCTCAGCCAACTTAGGACAATCACAGATAAAATGATCCAATGATCCACATTTAAAACAAGCCCTATCATTCAATCTACAATCACCTAGATGCCTTTTACAATAATGTTTACATTCAGGTCGATTAGGTCTCACACTCCTAACACTAACTATCGAAGTAGCTGGAGCTTTGAAGCTCGACTGTTGTCTCACTCGATCGCTATTTGAATGTCCCACAGATGCATTGGAACGATTAAACGAGTCTCAGAATTTCTTTGACGCAGACTAATAAGATTTACTAGTTGATCTCTTTCTTGAACTCTTACTTGAAAGTCAGCTTTTCTCTTTTCTTTGCTGAGATCCTCAGCTTTATAAGCCATTTCAACTAACACAACAAATTTTTTGATTTCCAGAATCCCAACCAATAGCTTTATATCTTCGTTCAGCCCGACAACGAATCATTCACACATGATCTCTTCAGTAGAAACATATTCTCGAGTATATTTTCTCAATCATACAAACTCTCTTTCATATTCTGTTAGTCATTCGGCCTTGTTTCAATTCCAGAAATTCTTTGTGTTTCTGATCGAAAAATCTTTGACTTATATACTTCTTTGAAAATCTGGACTGAAAGAACTCTCAGGTGACTCGTTCCCTCAGAACTACATATATCAACATTTTCCACCATTGGTACGCATTATCTCTCAGCAAAGATACAACATATTTGATACATTCTTCCAGAATATAGGACAATTCCTCGAATACTTTGATTGTGTTCTCGAGCTAGAACTAAGCCCTCTCAGCATCATCATTAATTGTAGCCCGAAACTCTTCAGCCTTATGTTTACGTATCTTATCCACTGGCGGCTTACTTAATCAAATCGGATCTAACACTTGCGGCATAACAGGAACTTTTTGAGGAACGGGTGGGGGTGAAGGTTGTTAAGCATTCGAATGAACTCCGTGAACCACTCACTCATCATTTGGAAGAAGGCTTGCTTAGCCTCTCCCCTTGGCTACTAGAAATAAGCCTAAAATCAGCCAGCACTGCCCCTTGAGCGGGAGCGGGCGCATTACTTTCCACATCGTCAGTTATTGCTCGATCAAGATCCATTTGCTATATGAAAAACACATTTTAACTGTCAGGAATCATTACACTATCACAATTTTTATATATGGCATGTATAGCTAGACTCTCACAACTAGTTAGTCCTAGAATCGACTAAACCGTAACTTTGATACCAATTAAATGTAACACTACTAACCCGTAACCGACGTCGAAATAGGGTTACGAGGCATTACCAAATAACACACATTATGCACAAACATATATGCAATCATAATCAAAATCCATTCATATCAAACACCTTGTCCTATGTAAGGTCCTACGAGACCTTAAAACATGCTTAAGAGTGGTTCGGAACTAAACCAATCATATATAAAAATTTCTGAACACTTAGAAAAATTTCATGAAATCATAGGTCACACGCCTGTGTGAACAGGTCGTGTGTCGCACATGTCTACCAGACACTCCCGTGTCACTGGCCGTGTGAAAACAGGGCATACATACTGACTTGTACCTCACGGCCGGTGACAGGCCCATGTACCTTGGCTGTGGGAAATTTGGAGGGGTTACTGACTTGGGTCACACGGCTGACCACAAGCCCGTGTGTTTAGCCCGTGTACCTTTTGAAATGGCCATACACGCCTGTGTGCTAGGCCATGTGCCATTTAAAGGGGTATACTAAATTATGTCACACGGTCAGTCACACACCCGTGTGTGACTCCATGTGACACACATGACCAGTAGACCTGCCCGTCTGTCTAGGCCGTGTCAAACCTGTAGGATTTACTGTCTTAATTCAAAAGGGTACACCAGGGGACACATAACCGTGTAACATGACCGTGTGTCACACATGGCTGAGACACAGGCCCGTGTCTTTGCCCGTTTGGACAAAAAATAGGCTATTTGCAAAGCCAATTTGCCACCCTATTCTTATGCTCACCTAGCCATCAAAATGGTATCATTTCATCACATACATAGGCAGCCAAAACATACCAAATCACATATAATTGATTTCACTTCATAATCAACCATTTCACTACTTAAATTTTTGATACGTCATATTTGTGACAGGTTTTAAATATTTATAATGAATCGTTCTTGAAACTAACTATTATCACGATGAAGGCAAGTGTACCTTTCGAACAGTAGTATAGCTTTAGCAAGACCGGATTATCGAACCCAAAGGAACTAAAAGTACTAGTATCAACTTTCTTTTTATTATCTAGCCTAAAAAAATAAAAGGGTTTTGTTTATCTAACTAATTAATTAAACTAAGAAATCACAAAAAAGAAATTTGGGGAAACTACTTTTTGGAAAACTCGATTGATTGAGACAATACCTAAGGAAAAATCCACCTAGACTTCACTTGTTATTTGACTCTGAATCGGATGATTTATTCATTCAAATTGTTCTGTAGAGATCCCTAAGTTATATTATTATCTCTCTCAAGACTAACAACGTCTAACCCTAGATTGAATAATTGAAATCTCTTTCTAATTAACGCCCTAAGGTTGCATTAACTCGATCTATGGATCCCCTTATTAGGATTCACCTTAATCTAGCAAAATCTTGTCACCCTATCTCTAGGCGCGCAACCAACTCCACTTAATTAGGACAAATTTACTCTTAGACAGGGTCTACTCCTCCTCTGAATAAGAGCTTTAACTTGAATCAATATCCTGGAATATCAAAACAAGAATTAAGAACACATAATTAAGAAAAATTCAAATATTTATCATATAATTCAAATAATAATAACAAGATCCATCTTAGGTTTCATTCCCTTGAGGTATTAAGGGGTTTTAGTTCATACTAATGAAAGAAAACATCTCAAAAGAATAAAAATAACAAAACATAAGAAAACCCAAAACTCCTGAGGGAATTTGAAGGCAGATCTTCGGTCTTGATGGTGAATTCGGCTTCTGAGATAGATCGATCGGTTTTCCTTGAGCAATTCCTTGCTTCCTCCTGTGCGTCCCCCCTCTTCTCCTCTTCTAGGGTGTATTTATAAGCTTTGAAATGCCTAAGAGCCCTCAAAAGTGGCCTTTTTCGAATAGGACTCTGCTTGGGCTCGACAGGGACACGCCCGTGTGACACGCCTGTGCGCGACTACTTCAGGCTGTGGTCAAGCCTGTTATATAGGCACGGACGTGTGGTCTACCCGTGTGAGTCATGCTTCGATTCTTCCAAACTGACAAGGCCATGTGGTCTGCCCGTGTGAGAAAGTCCAGGCGGTGTTGATTTTGTACGTTGGCCCATTTTCTCCTTTTTTGGCCCATTTCCCGTTCCTTTCACTCTCCTATGCTCACCTAAGTATAAAACATGAAATTAAGGCATTAGGAGCATCGAATTCACCAAATCTAAGGAAAAATCATCCATAAAATATGCTAAGCATGGGATAGAAATATGTATAAATTACGGTTTATTAAATATCCCCACACTTAAGCATTTGCTTGTACTCAAGAAAAATCCTCAACTCATAATCAAAATAAATTCTTCTCAACTTATAATTTTTTATCAATAATATCTTAAAATAATCCTTAGGTAATCATACATTGAAAATTCAACTGAAAGAACATCAAAGTTTCAAACATTCCAAGTTGAGCATTTTATCATGAAAACATAGGTGTCTCCCCTCATCTAAGTAATTATCTTTGATTTAAAATATCACAGAGTTTCATATCCTCACGAAAGATTCACTCAAATCACTCGAGGTGTTTAAGGACAATAAATGAAGCATTCAATAGTCAATAATGAAAAGTCATTACCATAGGCTTGTATGAAAATCAAATCTCTACCACTATAAATTGAGATGAAACATCAATCAAAAGGTCTTTAGAGGGTTGTAACGTGGCTTCAGTTAGAGGGTGTGGTCACAAACAGAAAGAAAGGGCTAGAATCGAGATTGAATTAAAAAATTGCCTAACTAGAAAAATGACTAGTCATCAATTGCCTACAACAGAGCTTTTTCTCAGAATATGGAATTTAACTTCTTTAGCTCAGAAGATCACAACTACTAATATGTAAACATATATTTTTTTTAAGAACAAGTCAAATTACAAAATAGAATAAAACATAGCTAAGCAACTATTCCAACTCAAATCTCGACAAAAATAGGAATCAAATTAATTTAGGGGATTTCAACAATAATGAGTTATGGGTTAATATTGAGGGTAAATTAATGAATGAGTTGTTAGGCTCAAGGGGGTTAACTAAGGGTTAATTGTGAAGGTAGGCTTTTATGGAGTAAGTGGGTTAAACCTAAGTGCCTTTATCATTTTAACATATCAAATCAAATGGTGTGGTCTTGACGTGCATAATCAAGCAAGTTCTAGAATAACAATTCAATACTGAGGCACTCATAATGAAAGTGAGCATGAAAGAAATAATAGATGCTCTAAAGGCTCAAAATCTCACAAAAATTATGGCTTTTTGATGTTTAAACTTGTGAATTCCAACTCAAGGTAATACCTAAACTTGGGGGAAACAACCTAAAAGTTTTTAATTCTTCAAAAATCAATTTATCATGCTTGATTCTCTAATGTCTTAAAGTTTAAACAATCAATGTATAAATGCCTATGTTTTAATTCAAGACATATCAATAAAAATCATAAATTAATTAAAATGCATTCTAATAGTGATATGAGTAATTCACGTGAGAATAAGACAATATTCAAGGGTTTCTTATTGGTGATATAAAAGACCCCCCACACTTAAGATGTACATTGCCCTCAATGTACAAAGATAGATATATTGATAATGATAGATTTATAATCATAAGATAGGGAGAGAAGAGAAACTTCCTTAATGATGAATGAACTCCTTGAACTGGAGTTTTAGAGAATAATCGGCGTGAGAGTGAGGAGGATACTCCAATGGTGTTAGAGGTTCATTAGTCCATAAGTCCAGGCCAAAAGAATATTATATCTAGTGGTAGCTATGGTCGTGGTTGAGCAGGACATGGCAGTCGTGGAGAACCTTTCTCGGTGGAGTTTTTAGTTCCTATGTGATGATGAGCTTGAGGAGCTCTTTATAACTGTGACAAAATCAGGAACTTTTTAGGAAGTATAAGGAAGCATAATTACTTGTAATGGAATAACCGAAGTTGATAATTGTAAAATAAAAATTATAAAATCTAATAGAAATAAGCTTAAAGAAAAATAAAAAGTAGTCTTAAAATAGAATAAAAATAAAAACATAAAATAATAAATAAAATTTTTTAAACATCTTCATTGCTAGGTGGTTCGCGAGGTGGGGGTGGCAATGAGATGTGGAAGTGCTGACAAATATACTATAAAGTAGCATCAATTTTATCAAAGCGCTGAAAACAATGCTGCTTGAATGGGGTAAGGTGCTCAGAGATGTCAGCGTATGAAGCTGCCGCATGAACTGGATGAGAGGGTGGTGGTTCCTGAAATGGTTGGTCCTTATGACGTGGAGGGACATGATCAGTAATGTCCTCATAGTCTCCCTCCTCGGCTGATTAGGTGAGGCGATACTGAGGAGGGTGGGTTCCTCGGCGCTTCTCGATCATCCTCATACTAAGCATGCTCGAGATGCCTTGTGGGTACATCTGGCCAATAAGAGTAAATGAGGATGATTGAGCTATTGTGTTGAGGAGCTCGAAGTGCCGTGCCAGTCGAGTCACGTAGGGGCCAATGGAGATGACCCCCTCCGATGCCGCTCCGTCTTGTGGCGAAAGGCTAGGGAAATAAAGTAGGCGAGGTCGAGTACATGTCCTTTTGCCATGCTCCATAGAAAGTAGGCGTCGTGAGTGTTGACGACGCTGGTGCTCTCTTGATGTCGTGTCAAAGTGTGTGCCAAGATGGCATGTAGGTACCTCAATGAGGGAGAGAGAGTCGATGCCTTGGAGCGGCTCGGGTCGTAAGTGGCTGAACTGGGGACCAAAGCGTACCAACACTTGGAGGGAGAGTAGTGGATGTGGCGACGAAGAGCGTCGAGGTCGTTCTCATCCATGAACTCCTCTGTGTACAGGCCCAAAGTTATACCAAACTCAGGCACACTCAACTAGCGGACTAAACCGCCGAGACGAAACCGGACTGTTCTAGGATCATCAAAGGTGGTCATGATGTCTTGAACATGGAATGTCGAGCAAAGTTCAACTGTGAGCTCAAGGTACATCGGCTCGATGATCGCAAAGAAGAGGTCCCATGGATTGGTTGTTAGGAGTGCTCGTACATCGTCAGCCAACTGGACTTGTTCAAGCATTGTCTAGTCAATACAGCGGCCCACACCTAAAGTTCGGGCCCGTAGGATTTGAAATAGTTCTTCCTGATTGCCGGGTGGAAATTGGAGGTATGAGTGGTGAATTTTCGTGGTAGGACCCAAGAAAGATGCCCCTTTATGCTTTTTTGAAGCGAGAACGACAGTTTTCTTGCCACGTGAGCTTGACATGGTATACCTGGAAGAAGAACAAAGAATATAACATAACTAACTAACTCAAGAAGTAATCATGAATATAGTTAAACTAACTAGTCCAACCAACAATACTCAGCAGTTTAATCTAAATGATAGAAGTTTATATAGCAATTGACATAATAAAAGCATGATTATTTTCAACATAAAATGACTGAACTAGACTCTTATGGGAACACACAAAAAGAATGAATGTATCAGAAAGTATTGACTAAAATGGCAAAGAATAAACGTATAAGCATGACTATAGTGAGAACTATGAATATAAATAAAAAATATGTCAAATAAAACCATAAGAATCATAAAATTAGTAAAAGGGATGAAGAAAATAGAGAGAAAAGAGTGAACAAACGCTAAAAAGATGAGAATGGGTGTCGAAAATAGAGTTGGAGATGGCGCACGGGCGTGGCAGGGAGGCCGTGTGGACTTGCAGCGGCTAGGGTTAGGGATTTTGGGTGAAGAAGATGATGAATAGTGAAGAATATTTATAGATTTTGGGACACATGGCCAGGGGACACGCCTGTGTTCCCCAATTTTTGCCCGTGTCATTCGCGAATTTTGAATTTGGGCGCGTCTAGCATTTGGCCCACGCCCGTGTTCCTTGGACGTGTGGATGCACACGGCCGTGTCTGTCTTTGTTTGCTTCTCCCACGTCCGTGTATGTAGGTCCACGCCTATGTTAATATGACAGGTTCGACCACAGGTTCTAGACATGGGCGTGGCGAATGCCCGTGCTATTTTCTCAAGTTTAATCATGGTTCTACAACATGGGTGTGTCATAAGCCCGTATGTTTTGGCAGATTCGTCCATGGTCCTAACGCACGGCCATGGTGATTTATCGCATCCCGTGTTGGGAAAAATTTCCCCCTGTTTTCACACGGCCTAAGGCACGCCCGTGTGCTTGGTCGTGTGAGTGTGGTAAACCTATATTCAAAAGCTCCGTTAGTAAGTTAGGTGTTTACACACTTAAAATTTAAAGAAGTTAATAGCGTTAGTGCTTGGGTTGCCTCTCGGGAAGCGCTTATTTATAGTTTAAGCTCGACTTACCTCTCTGGTGAATGGTCATGGTGGTTTGAGGAGTTTATACTCCTCATTCCTGCTATGAATCCCATCAAAATAAGGTTTTAGGCGGGTATTGTTTACCTTAAAGGTGCCGAATTTGGGATGACTTACCTCGACTGTACCAAATGGGAAAATGCTAAGTACCGTAAGAGGAATTTCTTCATTCGATTTGGCAGTGTCAATGTGAGGATCTACGGCATCTAATGAAACTTTATCTCCAACCTTAAGTTGATTTGGTGAGGCATTGAGCTTGTTCTGGCATAGTTTGGTTTATCGTGTTTTCTCGGTTTAAATATCAGCCATTCATCTAACTCCTTGATTCGTAACCTTCGTTCTTCATGGGTAGATTCTTTGTTGTGGATTGAACATGGCTCATGTGTGTCCTTCGAACTTATTTCCTACAAAATAGGTTGCACTGTATGATCAGTCTTAGTAGAACAATTTGTACAATCACCTTCAATTTTCGATGTGTTATTCAGGTTGCGAGCTTGAAGGTTTATTATTTCGTCTCCTACACGAAGTGTGAGTTCACCTGTGCCAACGTCAATAATTGTTCTAGTAGTTGCTAAAAAAGCCCTTCCTAAAATTAAAGGAACATTACTGTCCTCTTCTATGTCCAAAACAACAAAATCAACTGGGAATATAAATTTGTCAATTTTAACGAGTACATCTTCAATGATACCCCTAGGAAATCTAACAGTTTTATCTGCAAATTGAATGCTCATCCTAGTTTGTTTGGGTTTCCCTAGACCTAGGTGCTTAAACAATTTGTAAGGCATAATATTGATACTAGCCCCTAGATCAGCCAACGCATTATTAACATCTAAACTACCAATTAAACAAGGAATCGTAAAACTCCCTAGATCTTTTAGTTTTTTAGGTAGCTTATTCTGAAGAATGGTTGAGCAAACCATGTTCAGCTCCATTTGCGACCTTTCATCTAACTTTCGTTTATTTGCTAGAAGCTCCTTTAAAAATTTGACTGCGTTCGGCATCTGGGAAAGTGCTTTAATAAACAGTAGGTTAATATGTAGTTTCTTTAAAAGTTTAAGGAATTTACAAAATTGTTCATCTGAGCGGTCTTTCCTTGTCGCATTGGGGTATGGCGCACGAGGTTTATATTCTGTACTTACCGATTTTTGTTCGTTTTGGTCCACCTCATTCTTAGCTTTGCTTATCACCGATTCTGGCCTTGGTTTTGCCACTAACCCTTCCTCATCATGAATGGAAATTGCGTTGAGTTGTTCCCTTGGGTTAGATTCAGTGTTGCTTGGCAGGCTACCTTGTGGTCATTTGGAAATCAAATTGGTGAGCTGTCCAATCTAAGTTTTTAGCCCCTGGATTGATGCTTGTCGATTTTTGAGTGCCGTGTCGGTATCATAAAAATGAGTCTCTGACACCGAGATGAATTTGGTTAGCATCTCCTCAAGGTTTGGCTTTTTCTCCTGCTAGTATGGTGGTTGCTGAAAGCCTAGGGGGTGGTAGTTTCTGATTTCCTTGGCCTCCCAATGAAAAATTTGGGTGATTCCTCCAACCTGCATTGTAAGTATTGCTATAAGGATTGTTTTGAGATCTAGGATTATTACCCATGTAATTTAACTGCTCGTTCTCCATGTTGTGACCATAAGGTGGGTATTCTGAATTGCTCGATCCACCTCCATTTGCTTCGCACTGCATTATAGGGTTAACCTGTGAAGAACTAAGAAAACCATCAATTTTCTTATTCACGAGTTCTACCTAATTAGAGAGCATGGTGATCGAATCGACGTTATAAACACCGGCTATTTTCGTTGGCTTTGTCCTCGTGACTTGCCACTAATAGTTATTCAATGACATCTCCTCTATGAATTTATAGGCATCTTCAGGTGTTTTATTATTGATGGTTCCACCAGCAGCTACGTCAACCATTTGTCGAGACGAAGGATTCAGGCCATTATGAAAAGTTTGAACCTGTAGCCAAAGTGGTAACCCATGGTGAGGGCATCTTTGCAAAAAGTCCTTGTATCTCTCCCATGCATCGTAGAGTGTTTCTAAATCCATCTGCACAAAAGTAGAGATATCATTACGCAATTTAGCCATTTTAGTCTGCAGAAAATATTTTAATAAGAACTTTTTGGTCATTTGTTCCCAAGTAGTGATTGACCCCCGCGGTAACGAATTCAACCACTATTTAGTTTTTTTTTCTCAATGAAAAAGGGAATAACCGAAGGCAAATGGCGTCATCAGAAATGCCATTAATTTTAAATGCATCACATAGTTCTAAAAAGTTTGCTAAATGAGCGTTGGGATCTTCGTCTTGCAAACCATCAAACTGAATAGATTGTTGTATCATTTGAATTGTGTTAGGTTTCAGTTCAAAAGTATTTGCAGCTACAGCAGGTCTAACTATGCTCGATTCAGTTCTTGTTAAAGAAGGTTTAGCATAATCATACATAGTGCGCGAGCAGGATTTTGATTAACAACAATCGCAGGAGGTAGCGGATTTTCTTAGTTTTCAGCCATCTCCTCGATGTTGGTTGAAGTATCTTCCTCTGGCTCTTCTGTGTAACGTAAACTTCACCTTATTTCTCTTCGGTTTCTGCGAACTGTACGATCGATCTCACTATCAAACAGTAATGGTCCTGACGGGTTTCTCCTGGACATAAACTAGAAAAACTTGTCCGAAGAAAATAAATGAAGAGTTAGAAAACAAAATAAAAATTTAAATTCCAATTAAAGTAAAATGGCTAAAGTAATAAAAATCGAGTGTTCCTAATATCTTAGCTCCCCGGCAACGGCGCCAAAAACTTGATACGTGATATTCGTGACAGGTTTTTAAATATTTATAATGAATCGTTCTTGAAACTAGATATTATCACGATGAAGGCAAGTGTACCTATCGAACAGTAGTATAGCTTTAGCAAGACCGGATTATCGAACCCAAAGGAACTAAAAGTACTAGTATCAACTTTCTTTTTATTATCTACCCTAAAAAAATAAAAGGGTTTTGTTTATCTAACTAATTAATTAAACTAAGAATTTACAGAAAAGAAATTTGGGGAAACTACTTTTTGGAAAACTCGATTGATTGAGACAATACCTAAGGAAAAATCCACCTAGACTTCACTTGTTATTTGACTCTGAATCGGACGATTTATTCATTCAAATTGTTCCGTAGAGATCCCTAAGTTATATTATTATCTCTCTCGAGACTAGCAACGTCTAACCCTAGATCGAATAATTGAAATCTCTTTCTAATTAACGCCCTAAGGTTGCATTAACTCGATCTATGGATCCCCTTATTAGGTTCACCCTAATCCAGCAAAATCTTGTCACCCTATCTCTAGGCGCGCAACCAACTCCACTTAATTAGGACAAATTTACTCTTAGACAGGGTCTATTCCTCCTCTGAATAAGAGCTTTAACTTGAATCAATATCCTGGAATATCAAAACAAGAATTAAGAACACACAATTAAGAACAAGTCAAATATTTATCATATAATTCAAATAATAATAACAAGATCCATCTTAGGTTTCATTCCCCTGAAGTATTTAGGGGTTTTAGTTTATACTAATGAAAGAAAACATCTCAAAAGAATAAAAATAACAAAACATAAGAAAACCCAAAACTCCTGAGGGAATTTGAAGGCAGATCTTTAGTCTTGATGGTGAATCCGGCTTCTGAGATGGATTGATCGGCTTTCCTTGAGCAATTCCTTGCTTCCTTCTATGCGTCCCCCCTCTTCTCCTCTTCTAGGGTGTATTTATAGGCTTTGGAATGCCTAAGAGCCCTCAAAAGTGGCCTTTTCCAAATAGGATTCTACTTGGGCTCGACAGGGACACACCTGTGTGCGATTACTTTAGGCCGGTGTCAAGCCTGTTAAATAGGCACGGGCGTGTGGTCTACCCGTGTGAGTCGTACTTGATTCTGACAAATGGACACTGCCATGTGGTCTGCCTGTGTGAGGAAGTCCAGGCCGTGTTGATTTCGTACGTTGGCCTATTTTCTCCATTTTTGGCCCGTTTCTCGTTCCTTTCACTCTCCTATGCTCACCTAAGTATAAAACATGAAATTAAGGCATTAGGAGCATCGAATTCACCAAATCTAAGGAAAAATCATCCATAAAATGTGCTAAGCATGGGATAGAAATATGTCTAAATTACGGTTTATCAAATAACCCCACACTTAAGCATTTGCTTGTGCTCAAGCAAAATCCTCAACTTTGCACGATGCTATTGTGAATTGCAAATGAAAAGTCATTGATTTAAGGTGTAATAATGATGAGATAATTCAAATTGAGTCTAGTGATCTGAATGGACTGCCAGCCGTGATATCTGCAATAAAAGCACAGAGACATGTGAAGAAAGGTTGTGAAGCCTACTTAGCTTATGTGTTAGATTCGAAAGAGAATGATAAGAAAGTTGAATCAGTGCCTGTTGTTTGTGACTTCTCTGATGTGTTTCCTAAAGAACTACCTGGTTTGCCTCTGATTCGAGAAGTTAGTTTGTCATTGAATTAGTACCTGGTACTACTCTGATTTCAATAGCTCCGTATAGAATGGCTCCGACCGAGTTAAAGGAATTAAAATCTCAGTTGCAAGAATTGACTGATCGAGGGTTTACTAGACCAAGTTTTTCACCATGGGGTGCTCCTGTTCTGTTTGTGAAAAAGAAAGATGGCACAATGAGAATGTGTATTGATTACCGACAGCTTAATAAAGTGACTGTAAAGAACAAATACCCTCTGCCTAGAATTGATGATTTATTTGATCAGTTGAAAGGTACTGCTGTGTTTTCAATGATAGATCTGAGATCGGGTTACTATCAATTGCGGGTAAAGGACTCTGACATTCTGAAAAATGCTTTCAAAATGAGGTACGGGCATTATGAATTTTTAGTTATGCCTTTTGGTTTAACGAATGCACCTGCTGTATTTATGGACTTAATGAATATAATTTTCAGACCGTATCTAGATCAATTTTTTGTTGTATTCATAGATGATATATTGATATATTCACGTAATGAATTTGAGCATGCTGAACATCTAAAAATAGTGCTACAGACTTGCGAGATAAATAGTTATATGTAAAATTCAGTAAATGTGAATTCTGGTTGCGAGAAGTTGGTTTTCTAGGTCATATTGTATCAACTTTCGGTATCCGAGTTGATCCGAGCAAGATTTCAGCTATTCTGGGTTGGAAGCCTCTGAGGAATGTATCTGAAGTCCGCACTTGCAAGTTACTACAAACGATTTGTAAAAGATTTCTCTGTGATAGCAACTTCGTTGAAAAATTTACTTCAGAAAGATGTGAAGTTTGAATGGTCTGAGAAATGTCAGAAAATTTTTGAACAGTTAAAAGCTCTATTAACTGAAGCTCCGGTGTTAGTACAACCTGAGTTGGGAAAAGAATTCGTTGTTTACAGTGATGCTTCGTTGAATGGACTAGGTTGTGTTTTAATCCAAGAATGAAAAGTTGTTGCTTATGCTTCGAGACAGTTGAAGCCGCATGAGAAGAACTATCCAACACACGACCTTGAGTTGGCTGCCATTGTATTTGCTTTGAAGATCTAGCGTCACTATTTGTTTGGTGAGAAATGTCACGTGTTTACTGATCATAAAAGCCTGAAGTATTTAATGACGCAAAAAGATTTGAATTTGCAATAGAGAAGGTGGTTAGAACTGTTAAAAGACTACGAACTTGTGATTGATTATCTCCCAGGAAAAGCAAATGTGGTTGCTGATGCTTTGAGTCAAAAATCGTTATTTGCCATGAATGCTCATTTAGTTTTGTCTGATGATGGTTCAGTTTTAGCTGAATTAAAAGTGAGACCTTTGTTTTTACAACAGATTATCAAAGCTCAGAAGATTGATAATAAGATTATGGCTAAATGAGCTCAACGTGATTCTGATTCTGATTCTGAATTCTGAATAGATGATGATGACTGCCTGAGGTTCAGAAATAGACTTTCTGTTCCAAGAAATCCAGATTTGATTCAAACGATATTGAATGAAGCTCACAGTAGTAGATTTTCTATACATCTGGGAAGTACGAAAATGTATAACAACTTGAAACAACACTATTGGTGGTCTGGAATGAAAAGAGATATTTCTGACTTTGTTTTTAAATGTTTGATTTGTCAACAAGTTAAAGCTGAGCATCAAGTGTCGTCTGGGCTACTACAACCGATTATGATTCCGGAGTGGAAATGGGATCGAGTGACCATGGACTTTGTGTCGGGTTTACCTTTATCTCCGAGGAAGAAAGATGCTATTTGGGTTGTAGTTGATCGTTTGAGAAAATCAGCTCATCTTATTTCGGTTCGATCTGAGTATTCAATTGATAGATTACCAGAATTATACATTTCTGATATAATGAGATTGCATGGTGTGCCCATGTCTATAGTGTCAGACAGAGATCCGAGATTCACGTCACGATTTTGGAAGAAGTTACAAGATGCTCTGGGTACTAAACTGCATTTTAGTACTACTTTTCATCTGCAAACAGACGGTCAATCCGAGCGGATTATTCAGATACTCGAGGATATGTTGAGATGTTGTATTCTCGAGTTTGAAGGTACGTGGGAACAATACTTACCTTTGATTGAATTCGTTTATAATAATAGTTTTCATTCGAGCATCAAAATGGCACCATACGAAGCTTTATACGATCGTAAATACCGTACACCTTTATATTGGACAGAGCTCAGCGAAAATAAGATTCACGGGGTTGATTTGATAAAGGAAACTGAACAGAAAGTGAAAGTGATCTGAGATAGTTTGAAAGCAGCTTCTGATCGTCAAAAATCATATACCGATTTGAAAAGAAAAGATTGTGAGTTTGATATCGGTGAAAAAGTATTTTTGAAAGTGTCTCCGTGGAAGAAAGTGCTTCGATTTAGTAGAAAAGGCAAATTGAGTCCAAGATTTATCGCGCCGTATGAAACTATCGAGCGTACTGGGATGGTTGCATATAGATTGTTGTTGCCACCAGAGATAGATAAGAATCATTACGTATTTCATGTATCGATGCTTCGACATTATAGATCTAATCCTTCGCATGTAATTCCTCTGACTGAGATCGAAATTCAGTCTGATATGACTTACGAAGAAAAGCCAATCTGAATATTAGCTCGAGTGGTTAAAGAGTTATGTAATAAGAAAATTCCTCTAGTTAAAGTGATGTGACATCGTCACAGTGTAGAAGAGGCCACGTGGGAGCCTGATGATACAATGAGACAACAATATCCGAATTTGTTTAACGGTAAGATTTTCGGGGACGAAAATCCCTAAGGGGGAGAATTTTAACAGTCCAGTTTAGACCCTAGTGGAAATAGTGGTTTCGGGACCAGAAATCCGAGTCTAAAAAATATTTTAATATTATTTTCTATCTGTAATATGTGAATTTATACCTGCTAGATTTTTGTAATTTAATTTGTCTGTTTCTGTGTTTGATTTGCAAAAAGGATCAAATCGCGTAAGTTGTAAAAGTTGCCTTCTAGTTGCTAAAGTGCCTAAGTGCTATGGTTTGTTAAAGTTAAGGCTCTTGCATGTCAATAAGACCATTATATGATAGTGGGAGACATGGTTTGGCAATATAGTAAATAGATAAAATTTTTAAAGGATGGTTAGGTAATTAGGTAATATATGTTATTAAATAAAACAAGTGCATGAAAATTTGTTCATTCATGCATATGCTTGCCGAAAATACAAAATAAAAAGAGAGGAAAAGAACAAGCTAGGTTTTGGCACTTTGATCCTTGATTAAGGTATGGATTTTTCTCTGTTTTTGATAATTTCTATGTTTCTATGATCGTTGCTTCGTGGTCTTCAAAGCCCATGTCTGAATTTATATTTCTGTTAAAGACTTCATGAAATGCCATTGTTGATTACATGAGCTTTGTAATGTTTTTATATGGATTATGAAAGATAAGTGTGGGATTATTAAGCTTTGTCTTTGAATTTTGATGAAATAGAGCTATTTGGGCTAATTTGTGAAAATGAGGTTTTGAAGGACTAAATTGCGAATTAAATATGTTATTTGGGCTGGTATGGAAACCATGTATATTTGGCCAAGCTATAGTCTTGGTGAATTTTTGCATATTTGTGATTTTGTGAAAAATAGACTAAATTGTCAAAGTGTGAAAATGTAAGGGCTAAAATGCAAAGTGCCCTAAATATGTGTTCATGGATTATTTTGAATGAAATGAATGATTGAATGGTTGAATTTGTATTGTATTAGATCAAGAACAAAGAAAATCGGACTTAGATCGGGGGAAGTCCAAAATAGTTGAATAGTCGACTCGTTTTATCCGAAATCCGTACGAGGTAAGTCAAATTACAATTACGTGTTAAATTGACTAAATTCTGCGCATCTAAACTATAATCTGTACTGGACGGCCTTGAGAGCCTGATGAACGAACTTTGAGTAGATTCTGATAATATGTTAGTATCTGAAAAGTATTGGTATGCTTCCAAAGGAACGTTGACTTTGATCTGAAATATTGTGTAAGATCGTGTCTTGGACATAGAATTCGATTTGAGATTTATGTGTAAGACCATGTCTGGGAAATCGGCATCGTATCTGATTTCGTATAAGACCCTGTCTGGGACAGAGGCAACGATATTGAATTACGTTTAAGACCATGTCTGGGACGTTGGAACTGTACTTGTTTATGAGTATCTGTATCGCTTCAGAATCGTCTGATAATAGCGTATGAAATATGAGAATAAGTATATGAAATGTATAACCTATGCAGTTACATTTGTATCGTACTAAATTTCTGAATATGAAAGACTCTGTCTCTGTGAAATATGTATGGAAGTTGGAAATGAAGCATGATATATATGTAATAAAGGAGCATGGTTAAGCTTATGATTTATTCTATGAAATGGTTATGAATCATTATGGTTAAATTGTACTTGTATGCTTTAGTAATTAGATCAATTGTAATTGGCTTACTAAGCTCTTTTTAGCTTACTCTGTGTGTTTACTATCTATTTTACAGTTGTCGTAGCTACTGAAGGCTCGGGGATCGTCGAGGATCATCACCACACTATCGATCTCATTTTGGTACTTTTGAAAGTGTACATATTTTAAAGTATGGCATGTATAGGCTAGAAGGTCTATGTATATAAGTTTTGTTGTGTATATATTATGCCATAGGAGTTGGCTAGCAAATGAAATGTTATATATAGTTTTGGTATTTGGTTAATGTGCCAAATGATGTATGGTTGTAGTGCTTTATGAGCTAATATGTTTTTGTTATGGTGAATCATGTTTTGAGCATGGAATTGGTTGGAAATTTTGGTATGAATGTTGTATATTATTGCTTGTAGGATTGGACCCAAAAAAGGGTGGCAAATTTGGCTTAAACCAAGTCTGCTTGGTGCCACACGGTTAGGGGATAGGTATGTACCTTGTGGCCGTGTAAGAAAAGTAGTATTCTACTAAGAACCACACAGTATTGACACACAGGCGTGTCATATGGCCGTGGGCTAAAGTCAGTAGCTAGCTAAGTATCACACGACCATAGTACACAGGCGTGCCTATTGGCCGTGTGAAAAAGTCAGTATAGGACCTATTTTTGGCACAGCTGGTTCACATAGGCATGTCTAGTGCCCATGTGTGTCACACGGCCCAATTGCACGGGCGTGTGACTTTAATAGTTTGAAAGAATTGGTTGAGTTTTGAAAATTCTGAATGGGTTCGGTTTAGTTTTGACCTTTCCTTAAATGTATGTTTTAGGTCTAGTAGACTATGTTTAGAGATGATTGCTTATGAAATGATGTTAAATAATATCTGTGATTCTGTATTGGTCCGAAATGTTCTGTCTATCTGGTAATGCCTTGTAACCCTAATCCGATGTCGGTTACGGGTTAGGGGTGTTACAATAAAAGTGTGTTCTACTGGAAATTGTGGGTTGTTATAGTTATGAAAATGATTCGGCTAGGCTTGAAATGCAAAGAAATTGAATAAAAATAATTTTTCGAGCTTAGAGGCAAAAGTGTAAATATGACAAAGTTTAGGGGCAAAAGCATAATTTTTCCATAATATGATTTTTGGGTCACGATGAATAATGTGACTAATTAGCAAGCTAAATGTTATATTATAGATCAAGGAAAATGATGGGCTTAAATTGGGAAAGTACGAGATTGTGGACTAAAATTGAATAATTAGGTGTGCTCGGATTCAAGGTAAGTTCGTATTATAATAATAATACAATGTTATATTTGAATTATATTCCTTACTATTATTGCATATATTGTATGATTTAATATATTGGAAAAATTGATGGAATGGTGTATATGATGTGGAAATATGACATGGAAGAATATTACATGAAATGGAAGAAAATGATGATACATGATAAGTGATATATGAAATATGTGATATATGTTATGTAAATTCTTAAAAGCTTCTTTGCTATTTGAGTTATGCCTTATTATGCTATGAATGGGCAATTGGTACTATTGTAAGAATGAATGATATTATGGTCGCTATCCACGACGTCACGAGCAAGTGCAATAGAGGTGCAATGTGTAAGTGAGAAAAACCCCATTTGAACTTTAGGAATAGTTTAAGATACAAGTGACATGTCACTAGGAATTAAGAAGTCCGAACTCATTGAGTGGTTTGGGTTCGTGATATATGTGGCATCTGAGCTTGTTGAGTGGTCTGAGTTCCTTATGGATGCTAGCATCCGAGCTCGTTGAGTGGTCCGAGTTCATAATGGATGCGATACATGTGATTGAGTTCCAGGCAATGGTCTTGTGTGTCCTAACGGTGGCTAGGTAATCCTTGAGTGGTCAGATACCTGATAGCTTTTGTGAGCTGCCCGTGTAGTTACACCTTGATCGATAGCTTATATGAGCAAGCCCATGAGTAGCTCCATTGCGAACATTGCATGATATGACGTAGCTCCGGCTACGTATGTATATGTGGCACTTATGTGCAAGTTTTCCGCGTATCCAATAGTATTCTGGGTGTTCAACGGGTAATGCAATGGATGTGATGAAAGTCACGAGGAGGGCATGTTAAAGAAGGTATGGTTATGTTATATACTAGGAGTGGGTACAGGTATGTACGCTAAACTCATGAGCAATGCCTTGATGAAGAATGACTTATGGTGAGAAAGTTTATGCATATGTATATATATGAACATATGATAAGTATACACAAGGGCTTGAATGATGAATAATCTTTATGGTTATGTTATTATTTCATTGTGTATTTGAACATGGAATCCATGAAATGGTGAGTTCATGATTAGTTGAAAATGAACTTATGATAGTTATCATTATATTGCACTAAAACAATTTTGGACAGTAGGAGTAGTTTGACTTTGAAAATCCACCAAAAATTGTGAAAGAGTAATTATGGGTTAGAATTTATATGACTAAATCCTTAATGAGTCTATTTTCAAGAGGAACATAAGGGAACATCATCCGGATCCCATACTAAGAGATAAATAAATTTTAGTAAAGAAAGGTCAAAGCTGACAAATATCAGAATAGGGGTAACTTTGAATAATAAACTGTACTTATTGGAGAGACCAAAAATTCTATAAATTTTATGGCAATATGATACGTGAGTCTAGTTTCAGCGAAAATTAGCAGATCTTAATTTGGAGTTTTGTAGCTCCAGATATAAATAATTTAGTAACTATGACTTGAGAAAATAGCTTGACCAGAACATAAGTAAATGTGTAACTATGATTGTATTACCTTGAGAAGCATGTTGACATATTGCTTATTATTTTCATATGGACTTACTAAGCTATAAAGCTTACCCCCTTATTTCCATTTCTTTAGTGATGTCAGGTTAGCTCGAGGTTGGAGATCGTCGGAAGCAACATCACACTATCAAATTATCAAACCGGGGTACTAATAAAGCTTAAGTATTTTCAAGTGAGTGGCATGTATAGAGACTTAGTACTTTATGAAACGTGTTTCATGATTTGGCCAATTGAGTTGGCTTATAATAATTCATTTGTATAGAGTCATGAGATATGGCTTATATTTGATCATTGGGTTGTAAACCTAATTGATTTTGCATGATTGTTCTAATGTCTTGATGATGCACATGTGTGATGGCTTGTTATTGATGGATGTGTGATATGGTATGCATATTTGATAGATGAACTTTGAACAATAGATGTGACCATATTCTTAGTATAAAAGTGTAAATTTAGAGTTAGTTAATCATGTTAATGAAGATGACAAGGCCAAATGAATATGGTTTGGTATGTCTAGACTTGATATAAAATGAGTATGAGAAGCACAAGCATGATGACATGCAAATGCTATGTTTGTGGCCCAATTGAAGGTGTTTAATCATTGAATGGATGCCATGTTATATGTCCTTGATGTTGCATAAATGTGTGAGGGTTTATGGTTTACCAAGGCTTGGAAAATAGCCTAACTGTTGGCTTCATGGGTAGAGACACGGCCATGTGTCTCAGTAGTGTGGGGGACATGGCCTTAGCACACGAGCGTGTGACTTGGCCGTGTGACTCTTTTTCGTTGCTGACATCATAAACGAGAGTTACACGACTGAGGACACGAGCGTGTCCCAAGCCACATGGGTGTGTGTGACTACACGGCCTAATCCACATAGGCATGTGACTCTCTAAACATGGAAAATTTCTCCAAGTGTTGTAAAATTTTTAGAAGTTCTTGGTTTAGTCCCGAACCACCCCTGATGTGTGTTTTGGGCTTCGTAGACCCGTATAAGGGACGATATGCATGTGTTTGAATGTTTTTAAATTGGTTGTAATTTTATGGCCTAGTTTTACGTGTATGTGTATGTTTAAGTTCGGTAATGCCTCGTATCCTGTCCTGACGACGAAACGGGTAAAGGGTGTTACACGTGTCTCTGCTCATGTGCTCAATTCTGAGCATTTTGTTTCTCAAAATTAAGTTGCAGGGGGCACACGGCCAAAACACATTCCCATGGGGGACCGGCCGTGTATCACGCACACCCGTGTGGACAAAATAAAGGCTATTTACCAAGCCATTTATCACCCTCATTTACACCTACACGCACACAAGTTCAATGGCATAATCTGTGGAATGTTTAAGTAACCAAAACATCCATAATCAAGGCTAAATCATATCATTCATTACCAACGCTTAACATAATTATTATGGCATAATTTACCAAATCAATTCATACCGAACTCACATTCACAAGTATCAACATGAAAACTTTCATCATGCATAATTCTGCTTAGATTTCCTAGCACACCAAATGACCCATCTCATCCATTTCATAATAAGTCATTTAACCATAATAAACACATAATAACCCATTACAAAACACAAAACAAGAAGGCATTAACACATATACTTATATAAATGGGCTTACAATCATTTTAGCCAAAATAAGCCAACTACATGGCTAAATACCAAATCACCTTAAACAAATATAAGCCAATAAATTTGGCCAAATCAAATGACAAATATAATAAAATGACCAAGTCCCTATACATTCCATACTCTCAAAATGTTTAAAAATCATCAGTGCCCAAAATAACAATTTGATAGTGTGAAGCGACTTCTGATGTTCTCTAATCCCGACCTAGCTTGGTGACTATAAAATATTGAAAATAAAATGGAGTAAGCTATATAGCTTAGTAAGCTCGTATGAAGAAATAAGCAAACTTACGATACATTAATCATGCAAGTATTATAACATAAAATAACATAATTTATGATAATCTCATGAACATAATTCACTTTCATCACAACTTACCTTGAAATCGTCATTTCACAAATTTATAATCATGTAACACCCTGAATTTGGGCCTGAAGTTTTAAGCCTTGAGCATGGAAGCGATTAAAGGCAGCTTATAATATTTTGTTATCATGTAAACTTCGTTAATGAAGGCTTGTTTTAATGGTTGAGTGTGCTAAGAAGTGTTGGAGAAGTCCTAGGTTCAAACTTTTGGTTTAAGATGAATCAAACTCTGGGTGTAGTAGGTAGGCCTTAAGAATATTGTTGGAGAAATTGTGCCACAAAAAGCCTTGTGGTCTAGTGGCAAAGTAGCGCCACATAAGAGGCAAGAAGGTGGCGTCATAGAGTTGGCAAGGAGGTCCAGGGTTCGAAACTCATGGCAATCAAAGAGCATTTATTTTGCTAACAGGGGGCGGCAAAAGTTGGTGTTGAATTTAAACTCTGATGATGGAGGGATCCCATATCGGGAAGCTAACATAAGAGTGGATGTGAAGCTGGCCTTAAATAGAAAAACCATGAGGAGAGTAAAAGTACCTTTCTTGGCTGATCCCTTTTGCTTTATGGCGTGCTCGTTTGGGTTGGGCATCGGCTAAGAGTGCTCAGAGCGCGGATTAACTCTAGTCTCCTATCAGGTGTGTATTTCTCACTACTTTAGCTATAGAATAGCTACTTCGGGCCACGATGGGCCAAAAGGGGCCATGTGGGCCCAATGGGCCTATTGGCCCAATTGGATAAGTTGTTTGATTATGTAGTAAATATTGGACTAGGCTAGGTGAATCTCATCTCTGTGGCTAGACTTGGGCTAAAAGGGCCACATGAGCGTGTAGGCCCATTTGGGTCGAGAATGGGCTTTAGGCCCATTCGTATTGTTATCCCTGTTTAGAATACTTTAGTTTACCAAATTGCTGAAATACCCTCGACTTGTAAAATTACCAAAGTACCCCTGATTTACAGAATTACCGTTTTACCCTCGATTTACAAAATTATTGAAATACCCCTGTAGGGTGAATTACTGAAATACCCATGTAGGGTAGAATTATCGAAATACCCTTGTAGGGTAGAAATATCGAAATACCCCTGTAGGGTAGAATTACCGCGATACCCTTGTGGGGTAAAATTACCATTTTACCCCTAGGGTGTTAAATGACTGTTTTGCCCTTGTTGGATAGTGACTGACTTAGGCTGTGTGGTTGACGGATTTGATTGTGAATATATGTTGGTGATATGAATGACTTGACAGTGATTGTTTGATTCAAATATGGGCATGACATTCTGCATACATGACATGTTGCATGGGTTGGGATTTTGTACGGAGGAAGATCTGATCTGTTAGGATCGCATGGTTGCTTGACGACTGTGGATCCACCGGTGGCTTTTTAGCCCAATATATGATTATTGATGACTCTGTGTCGATCATATTTACCCGAGGCTGTGTGCCGACTATATTACTGTCGCTGATGGCTATGTGCCTAACATGATACAACTACCAATGGCTTAATGCTAATTATTCTGATTATGGTTGTGTGCCAAACGTATTTGCCTAAGGCTATGTGTCAATATATGGTTATTGACGACTCTATGTCGATCACATTTACCTAGGGCTATGTGCCGGTTATGTTACTCTAGTTGATGGCTATGTGCCTAACATAATGCAGTTATCGATGGCTTTGTGCCACGTATTCTGTTAAGTGGCTTTGCCACATTATTTGTTTCTAGTGGCTATGCCACAAATATCTGTTCTGGTCGCTCTGCCACAATATCTGTATCTGGTGACTCTGTTACAATATCTATTCTTGCAGCCATGCTGCAAATTTTATGGTGTGTAGCGGATGGGTGGGTCGAGTTATCTCCTCACTTGGTGTAATGTTGGTACGGGGGTGTATACGACTGGATTGGGTTGGGATTGCATTCACATTCTGATTCTGATTCTGTTACTTGATATTGATTCTGATTCTGTCACCTAATTCTGATTCTGATTCTGATTCTGTTACTTGATACTGATTCTGATTCTGTCACCTAATTCTGATTCTGATTCTGTTACCTGATACTGATTCTGATTCTGTCACCTAATTTTGATTCTAATTTTGTTACCTGATACTGATTCTGATTCTAATTCTGTTACCTGATACTGATATTGATTTTGTCACCTAATTCTAATTCTGATTCTGTTACCTGATACTGATTCTGATTCTGTCACCTGATTCTGATTCTGGTTCTGTTACCTGATATTGATTCTGATTCTGTTACCTGATACTGATTCTGATTCTGTCACTTAATTTTGATTCTAATTCTGATTCTCATTTTGGTTCTAGTTCTGATAATGTTTCTTATTCTGTATTGGGCTAAGGTCCATCTGGTACTGTCTATTATAATGGGCTAAGGCCCAATTGATACTGAAACTGTAAGTAGGGCTGGGGCCAGACTTTTAATTCTTTTATATGACTGACGGTTCCTTTTATATAGTAGGGGATTTCACACTGAATTTTCGTAAACTCACCCCATTTATTAACCTTTCAGGTAATTTCCAGCCTTAGACGGTTCGGAGTTGTGAGGGGCTCGGAGGAAGCCACACACAATGTTTATGTCATAGTTTTGATTATTACTTTTAAATTTTTTTTGTGCGTTGTAGTAAAGCCGTTGTAATTTTCTAGATTTCAAATTTGGAATTTTATTTATTGTTCTTATAATTGCTAGTATTAGAACACGATTTTCCAAAGCAACTACTGTTGTTCAAAACATCACGTATCCGTAATTGTTTTTAAATTAAGCTTCTGCAACTGCCAAGATTTTTACAAAGTTGTTAAGAATGTTATTCAGCTGAGGTTTTCTAACAAGGTTTAAAAAGGGTATAAGTTTTTAATTATTAAGAAGGGTTTTTAATGGAAACATGGTTTTAAAAAAAACACTTCAATGTGACACACCAAATTCGAGCCAAACTTCCAGGCTGGATTTGGGGTGTTACATTTAGTGGTATCAGAGCCAGGTTGCAACGACTTGGCTGTGGCTTGGGTTTTCAAAGGTTGAATTTCAGAAAATTATTTTCAACCACGTGGTCTGTTTGAAGTATTTCTCTTAAAAAGTGTGGCACACCGAGTCTGCAGCGCCGAATCCGTAAGTCTTCTGAATACTTTTGTCTGTTTAGAAATTGAAATACTGTGGATTCCTTAGATATTGGTCTGAATTTAAATTTGGCATTTATTTTATGTGGATGTGATGTTTGGATATAGAAATTGAATATATGTGTGATAGATATGTGTCTACTTCAGTGAATAAGTGTTGTATGTATGAGATGTTTCAAGTTCTAGTTGAAGTGTGATAGTGATAATAGGATCAGAGTGCGCAACGGTAGCGTAGTGGGGTAGATGTTACACGACTACCTTGTTAGATGGAAATTTCAGGGACGAAATTTCTTTAAGGGAGGTAGAGTTGTAACACCCGGAATTTAGGCCTAGAAGTTTTTGCCCTTGAGCATGGGAGTGGTTGTAGGCAGCTTATAATATTTTGTTATGCATGTAAATTTCATTAATGAAGGCTTGTTTTAGTGGTTGAGTGTGCTGAGAAGTGTTGGAGAAGTCCTGGGTTCAAACCTGAACTTTAGCAAAAGTTTTGGTTTAAGGTGAATCAAACCCTGGGTGTAGTAGGTAGGCCTTAAGAATATTATTGGAGAAATTGTGCCACAAAAAGCCTTGTGGTCTAGTGGCAAAGCAACGCCACATAAGAGGCAGGAAGGTGGCGTCATAGAGTTGGCAAGGAGGTCCAGGGTTCGAAACTCATGGCAATCAAAGAGCATTTATTTTGCTAACAAGGGGCGGCAAGAGTTGGTGTTGAATTTAAACTCTGATGATGGAGGGATCCCACATCGGGAAGCTAACATAAGAGTGGATGCGAGCTGGCTTTAAATAGAAAGAACCATGAGGAGAGTAAAGGTACCTTTCTTGGCTGATCCCTTTTGCTTTATGGCGTGCTCGTTTGGGTTGGGCGTCGGCTAAGAGTGCTCAGAGCGCGGATTAACTCCAGTCTCTTATCAGGTGTGTATTTCTCACTACTCTAGTCGTAGGATGGCCAATTCGGGCCACGATGGGCCGAAAGGGGCCATGTGGGCCCAATGGGCCTACGGGCCCAATTGGATAAGTTGTTTGATTGTGTAGTAAATATTGGACTAGGCTAGGTGAATCTCATATCTGTGGCTAGATTTGGGCTAAAAGGGTCACACGAGCGTGTGGGCCCATTTGGGCCGAGAATAGGCTTAGGCCCATTCGTATTGTTATCCCTGTTTAGAATACTATAGTTTACCAAATTACTGAAATACCCTCGACTTGTAAAATTACCAATGTACCCTCGATTTACAAAATTACCGTTTTACCCTTGATTTACAAAATTATTGAAATACCCTTGTAGGGTAGAATTACTAAAATATCCATGTAGGGTAGAATTACCGAAATACCTTGTAGGGTAGAAATACCGAATACCCCTGTAGGGTAGAATTACCGAGATACCCTTGTGGGGTAAAATTACCATTTTGCCCCTAGGGTGTTAAATGACTGTTTTGCCCTTGTGGGCAAGTGACTGACTTGGACTATGTGGTTGACGGATTTGATTGTAAATATATATTGGTGATATGAATGACATGTTGGTGATATGAATGGCTTGACTGTGATTGTTTGATTCCAATATGGGCATGACATTCTGCATACATGACATGTTGCATGGGTTGGGATTTTGTACGGAGGAAGATCTGATCTGTTAGGATCGCATGGTTGCTTGAAGACTGTGGATCCACTGGTGGCTTTTAAGCCCAATATATGATTATTGATGACTCTGTGTCAATCATATTTACCCGAGGCTGTGTGCCGACTATATTACCGTTGCTGATGGCTATGTGCCTAACATGATACAACTACCAATGGCTTAAAGCCAATTATTCTGATTATGGTTGTGTGATAAACGTATTTGCCTAAGGCTATGTGCCAATATATGGTTATTGACGACTCTGTGTTGATCACATTTACCTAGGGCTATGTGCCGGTTATGTTACTCTAGTTAATGGCTATGTGCCTAACATAATGCAGTTATCGATGGCTTTGTGCCACGTATTCTGTTAAGTGGCTTTGCAACATTATCTATTTCTGGTGGCTATGCCACAAATATCTGTTCTGGTCGTTCTGCCACAATATCTGTATCTGGTGATTCTGTCACAATATCTGTTCTGGCAGCCATGTTGCAAATTCTGTGGTGTGTAGCGGATGGGTGGGTCGAGTTGTCTTCCCAGATGGTGTAACATTGGTACGGGGTGTATACGGCTGGATTGGGTTGGGATTGCATTCACATTCTGATTCTGATTCTGTTACCTATTACTGATTCGGATTCTGTCACCTAATTCTGATTCTGATTCTGTTACCTGATACTGATTCTAGTTCTGTCACCTAATTCTGATTTTGATTCTGATTCTATTACCTGATACTGATTCTAGTTCTGTCACCTAATCCTGATTCTGATTCTATTACCTGATACTGATTCTAGTTCTGTCACCTAATTCTGATTCTGATTCTATTACCTGATACTGATTCTAGTTCTGTCACCTAATTCTTATTCTGATTCTATTACCTGATACTGATTCTGATTTTGTCACCTGATTTTAATTTTGATTCTGACTCTGATTCTGATTCTGTTACCTGATACTGATTTTGATTCTGTCACCTAATTCTAATTCTGATTCTATTTCTGTCACCTGATTCTGATTTTGATTCTCATTTTGATTCTAGTTCTGATAATGTTTCTTATTCTAGAATGGGCTAAGGCCCATCTGGTACTGTCTGTTATAATGGGCTAAGGCCCAATTGATACTAAAACTGTAAGTAGGGCTGGGACCAGACTTTTAATTCTTTTATATGACTGACAGTTCCTTTTATATAGTAAGGGATTTCACACTGAGTTTTCGTAAACTCACCCCGTTTATTAACCTTTCAGGTAATTTCCAGCCTTAGACGGATCGGAGCTGCGAGGGGCTCGGAAGAAGCCACACACATTGTTTATGTTACAGTTTTGATTAATACTTTTAAATGTTTTTATGTAGGTTGTAGTAAATTAGTTGTAATTTTCTGGATTTCAAATTTGGAATTTTATTTATTGTTCTTATAATTGCTAGTATTAGAACACGGTTTTCCAAAGCAACTACTGTTGTTCAAAACATCACGTATCCGCAATTGTTTTTAAATTAAGCTTCCGGAACTACCAAGTTTTTTACAAAGTTGTTAAAAATGTTATTTAGCTGAGGTTTTCTAACAATGTTTAAAAAGGGTATAAGTTTTTAATTATTAAGAAGGGTTTTTAATGGAAACATGGTTTTCGAAAAACACGTCAATGTGACATGCTAGATTTGAGCCAAACTTCCAAGCCGGGTTTGGGGTGTTACAAATCATAAGCTTCGAGTACATACGTGTACCATCTCATAACAAATTTACATTTATTCTCATCTTTGGAATACCCTTGAACCACTCAAAATAATAATGTCGGATACTTAGAAATCTTGCACACTAAGTGCCACATATGTAGCCAATGCTACCTTAATCCCATATCGCATAATTGCTTGCTCTCGAGCTAATCAATGGGCCTGCTCACACAAGCTGTTAGTCAAGACGTAACTACTTAGTGCTGCTCACACAAGCTGTCAAGTAACTACAACATATGTCGGTATACTCAGCCACCGGTAGGACGTACGAGACCAGCACCCGGGTCACATAATCACATAACACATGATAACCCTAGTGACATGTCACTTGTATCCTAATCTATTACTAAGGTTCAAATAGGATTTCTTGCTTATCGAACCATCGTCGAACTCGTCTGTAGAGTTAGAATCGTCCACACCATCAATCATACAAATCAAACAATATTAAAGCATTTAAATACAATTATATTAAAAACATATGAATTTAACTCTGTTAAAAAACAACTATTAGTTCGATTTAGTCTACAACCTTGTTCTTTCCCCGGTCTAAACTCGTACTTCATTCTTCTTAATCTATAATATCAAATTTTGCTTATTTAATCATCACATTATTCAATTCAGTCCAAAAACATACTATGGTAAAAATTACATTTTTTCCTAACCTTTTGACATTTTTACAATTTAGTCCTTATGTTCATAAAATGAATTTCTTCCAATTTCCTCACAACCCAAGCCTAGCCAAACCATTTTCATGCTCATGATAGCAACATTTTTCATTTATTTACATTTTTCTACTCATTGTATAGACTTTTACAAGTAAGTCCCTATTTTCATTTTTACCGAAAATCACTTTACAAAAGTCATTTAACAAACAACCAATATGTATTTTATACCATCAAACATCAAAATACATACATGTTCAACATGGGTAAAATTCTAAGCTTCACCTTTCTTTCAAATTAGTCCTTGAAATAGCTAAATCAAGTTACAACGATCCCAAAAATATAAAATTCGTTAAAAATAGGACAAGAACAGACTTACTATTGAGCTTGGAAGTTGGCCAAACCCTAGCTATGGCTTCTCCTTGTAAAACTCAGCTAGGGGGACTAAATTGAAGAAGATGGACAATTTTATTTATTATTTTTGTCTTTATTTACCAAATGACTAAAATGCCCTTAATGAAAAACTCCAAAATTTTACCTAAGCATGTCCATTTTTGTGAAATATAATGGTCTAATTTCCATTTAGGGACCTTTATTTTAAGAATTCATAGCAATTAGGGACTTTTAACATAGAGAAATCAAGTTTTGCACCTATTGCAATTTAGTCCGTCTAGCTAAATTGAGCACTCAAATGATAAAATTTCTTAACAAAATTTTCACACAAATATTCTATTATACTGCAAACCTTAAAATAATAACAAAAATAAATATTTCTACTTTAGATTTGTGGTCCCGAAACCACAGTTCCTATTTGACCCAAAAACGGGCTGTTATAACTCTCCCCCCTTTAGGGATTATTGTCCATGAAAATCTTACCAGAAAAGAGGCTAGGATACTTTTTTTTCATAGCTTCCTCAGGTTCCCACGTAGCTCTTCAACCCCATGTCCTTGCCATAAAACTTTCACTAGAGCTATGCTTTAATGTCTCAACTGTTTAACTCCCCGAGCTAAAATCTTGATCGGTTCTTTACCATAAGTCATATCGGGTCGAATCCCAATCTTTGTTGGCGAAATTATGTACAAAGGATCTGATCGGTAACGGCACAACATCGATACATGAAACACATTGTGAATCCTTTCCAATTCCGACGGTAAAGCTAATCAATATGCCACTGACCCTATTCTTTCAATAATCTCATACACCCTAATGAACACGGACTCAACTTGCCTTTGCGGCCAAATCTAAGAATTTTCTTCCACGGTGATACTTTTAGAAACACTTTATCACCAACTTGAAATTCAATCTTCTTTCATTTCAAATTCTCGTACGATTTCTGTTGATCTAAAGCTACTTTGAAACAATCACAAATTACATTCACTTTCTCTTCAGTTTCTCTGACCAAATCAACCCCGTGAATTTGTTTCTCTCTAAGCTCGTTCCAATACAATGAAGTTCAGCATTTACGGCTATACAATGCTTCATACATTGCCATCTTTATACTCAACTGATAATTGTTGTTACAAGCAAATTTGACTAAAGGTAGATATTTCTCCCAACTACCTTCAAACTCTAAAACACAACAGTGAAGCATATCTTCGAGAATTTGAATCACTCTCTCAGATCAACTGTCGGTTTGTGGATGAAACGCAGTGCTAAAATTTAAGTTTGTACCCAAAGCTTCTTGTAATTTCTTCCAAAATCGCTACATAAACCTCGGATCTCTATCCGAAATAATAGAAGTAGGCATTCCTTGCAATCTAAAAATCTCAACTATGTACAATTCAACTAGTTTATCAAGTGAATAATCAGTACATATCGAAATAAAATGAGCAAATTTCATCAATCTATCAACGACGGACCATACAACATCTTTCTTTTTCGGAGTCAAAGGTAATCCAGTTACGAAATCCATCATAATTCTGTCCCATTTCCACTCGGGTATAGTCACAGGCTGAAGTAAACCCGAAGGTACTTTATGTTCAGCCTTTACTTGTTGACAAATCAAACATCTCTATATAAATTTAGAAATATCTCGTTTCATACCCGACCACCAATACAATTTCTTTAAATCATTATACATCTTCGTACTTCCTGGATGAACAGATAGACAACCACTGTGTGCCTCATGAAGAATTTTCTTAATCAACTCAGTATCTTTTGATACACAAATCCTACCTCGAAACATCAAACAATCATTGGCCCCAATCTGAAAGTCTGAATCACTATTTGGTTCGCACTGAACTCTTTTAGCTTGCAATTCACTGTCACATTTTTGAGCTTCGCAAATTTGCTGAAGAAATATTGGTCTAGCTTTTAACTCAGCTAGAATCGATCCATCATTTGACAAAGTCAATTGCGTATTCATTGTTCTCAAAGCAAACAAAGATTTCCTACTCAAAGCATCGACGGCTACATTTGCCTTCCTAAGATGATAATCGATTACCAACTCATAGTCTTTCAACAACTCTAGCCATCTTCGTTGTTGCAAATTCTAATCTTTCTAAGTCATCAAATACTTTAAAATCTTATGATCAGTAAAGATGTGACACTTCTCACCGAATAAATGGTGTCGCCAAAATTTTAAAGCAAACACAATGGCAGCCAATTCCAAGTCACGCGTCAAATAATTCCTTTCGTGCTGTTTCAACTATCTCGAAGCGTAAGCTATCACTTTGCCCTATAACATCAACACATAACAAAGACCGTTCAGTGACGTGTCGCTGTAAATCACAAACACTTTTCCTGACTCATGTTGCACTAATACCGGTGCCTCAGTCAACAACGCTTTCAACTGTTCAAAACTCTTTTGGCATTTCTCAAACCACTCGAATTTCACATCTTTTTGTAACAATCTAGTCATAGGTGTAGCAATCATTAAAAATTCCTTAGCAAAATGTCAATAATAACCAGCCAAACCCAAAAAGCTTCTGACTTTGATACATTCCTTCGTGGTTTCCAATTGACAACTATTAAAATCTTACTCGGATTAACCCGTGTCCCAAAAATCTAACTTCTCGGATCCAAAACTCACTTTTGCTGAATTTAGCAAATAATTTCTTATCTTTCAAAGTCTGCAAGACAATTCTTAAATGTTCGGCATGCTCAGACTCATCTCATGAATAAATCAAAATGTTATCAATAAATACAACCACAAACTTATCTAAATACGCTCTGAAGATTCGATTTACCAGGTCCATAGAAACTGCAAGAGCATTTGTTAATCCAAATGGCATAACAAGAAATTCATAATGCCCATACTTCATTCTGAACGCATTCTTTGGCACATCCGACTCTTTAACTCTTAACTAATAATAGCCTGATCTCAAGTCTATCTTCGAGAACACCGTTGTCCCTTTCAACTGATTGAACAATCATCAATCCTTGGTAAAGGATACTTGTTCTTTATCATAACTTTGTTAAGCTGAAGATAATCAATACAAAGTCTCATGGATCTGTCTTTCTTCTTCACGAATAACACTGTTGCACCCTAGGGCAAAAAACTCGGTCTCGCAAAACCCTTATCGGTCAAATCTTGCAACTGAGATTTCAATTCTTTCAATTCATTTGGAGCCATTCTATATGAAGCTATTGATATCGGTGAAGTCCCCGGTACTAAATCAATAGTAAACTCAATCTCTCTAATCGGTGGTAATCCAGGCAACTCCTCTAGGAACACATCCGGATATTCACAAACTACCGGCACAGAGTCAATCTTTAATTCAGACACTTTCGTATTCAATACATATGCAAGATAAGCATCACAACCTTTTCTTACATACCTCTGAGCCGACATCGACGAAATCATAATAGGCAACTTGCCCGACTTATCCTGTTCAATCCGAAGAATTTCATTATTATGACATTTCAATTCAATAACCTTTCGTCTAAAATTCACTACGACGTCATGTAGTGTCAACCAATCTATTCCAAGAAGTACATCGAACTCATCAAACGGTAAAAGCATTAAGTCAACCGGAAAACAGTGAGCCTAGATCATTAAAGGACAATTCTTGCAAACTTTATCAACTAGAACATATTTGCCTAAAGGGTTCGACACTTTAATCACATACTTAATAGACTCAATAGGCAAATTCTTACTTGATACCAGATTCATGCAAATATAAGAATGAGTTGATCCAGTATCAATCAATGTAAGTACATTAGTATCATAGAGAGAAAATGTACAAGTGATAACATTAGAGGATGTCGCAGCATGAATAGCGTAAGTTTTAACAGGTGCTCTAACCTCTGATCTCGTAGTTAAATCTTTCATCACACCTCTGTTATTGTTCCCACTCCCAGTATTTCTCGGTGGCCTTCCTCTGTGCTACTTAGCCTTGCATTCTAAAAATTATCTTTTTCAGCCATTTCAGGGCAATCTCGAATGAAGTGATCTGGGGAGTCATATTTAAAGCAAGCCTGGTTATTCATCCTACATTTATCGGGATATCGTCTACCACAATATTGACATTCAGGTCTATTAGACCTAGCATTACCAACACTCGCTACTGAAGTAGTTTGGGCCTCAGAACCCGAATACTGCTTCTCAGGATCTCTGTTGGGATATCTATTTGAAATAATAGAATGAGTATAAAAATCCTTTGGCTTTTTTTATGGAGATTGAAATGGCTTATTTATCGGTCTTTTTCTTGAGTCTCTAGCCTCAAACTAAGCCTTTCTCTTTTCTTTACTCAACTCTTTAGCTTTGCAAGCTCGATCGACCACCACGACAAATTCCTTCAACTCTAAAATCCCAACTAACAGTCTGATATCCTCCTTCAGCCCATCTTCGAATCCCTTGCACATGATAACATTAGTAGAAACACATTCTCGAGCATACTTACTGAGCCTAACAAACTCTCGCTCATATTCAATCACAGACATACGACCTTGTTTCAGCTCTAGGAGCTTTTTGTGTTTCTGATCAATGAACCACTAACTGATATATTTGGCTTGTTCAAGCCTTGGCTTCCACAAACTTTTGCTTTTTAAGGATGAAACCCCTATATTTGGCCAGTAGGGTTATAAGTTTATTTTTTGTAAAAACATGACAGAATGGGCCTACTAGTCTAGTGCATAGTGGCTTGTGGAATGTACTAGTGGTCTGGGGTTCGAATCCCTGCTTGTGCAAATGGAGACTATTTTTGCTGGTGGCCATAGGAGGAAGTTATGTTTGACTGAAACACCAAGAGTTTGAACATATATGAATGGGGTTGTTGTTAGCTGAATTTGAAGAGATGGATGGGAGGAAATTAAAGACAAAATCAAGTAAGTTAGAATTTGGATAAGAGTCTAGCTGGGTTTGAACTCTGGCACTTAGTGCTTCGGTTGTGTAGGGATGTTGGGGGAGATGTTTAGTGTGTGGAAGGCTGAACGAAACTGGGGAGTTATTTTGGGGTAAAATTCAACTATGTAGTGGTAATTGGTAATTTCATTTTGGGTTTTCGCCAAATTGTGGTTTTGCTCTCCATTTCAGAAATGATTACTACTTGTTGTTCATTTTTTGTTACCTTTTGAGTATTGTTTGTTTGGTCACCAAGTACCACTAGTGTCCATTCAGGGAGTTTGGTTTTTTTTTTGCTCTCCATTATCGTGCTTTTCTTGATCAACTTCTTCTCTCTCCCTCACTTATCTCCTCTTGAATATTATTGGTACTTTGCCTTTACTCATATTCAGTTTTGTGTAACCGAAAATTTACCTCCTTTGTAGCCTAATATTATTTTACCCATAAATCCTTTCCCTAGTCCTTCATTGTCGATTCTCTTCTACTCTCCCTCTCTCTCAAGCCTTAGTGGAGTACCCTCTCATCTCTCTCGATTTTATCCTCTTTTCCCTTTCACTCGATCATTTTCCATTGGCTAGATATCGGTTGGTAAGTATCTGTGACTCTGCTCTTTCTGCTAATTTCCTCTATTTCTCTAAGTGCTGATTCTTATCTTCTTCTTTCTTTTGGTTATGGTGTTCTTTCGGGTTTAAGTGAGTCGCGAGGAGTGGATGAGTTCTCGATTGCTGTAGAAACGATTCGAACCTTTTCATTCATTCTTGACTGAAGGTAATACTATTTGTAGTGATTGACCTAAATTGGAATATGTTGGCTTGGGTTGGTATTTGCCAAATATTCCTTTTTCTCGCTTTGGGGTTTGCGTTTTCCATAGGCTGGGATATATGGATTCAACTCATATGTACAAGTAACGCGAGTAGTGAATTCGCTTTATGTGTAGATAACCATCAATGAGGCTGTCAGTAATCTTTGTCAGCGTGTTGGGTAGGTTGAAACCACACTTATTCAGTCAAGGCAAGTATCAGTATATTTTACAGATGGGTGTTTAAATGAGGGTGTTAATCTTGTTGATTATAAACTAATCGAAGGTCTTGATTCGATATAGGTTGGTGGTCGTGGTTTCTGGTCTCGTAAATAGGTGTGTGTAAGACTGTCATTAAGTGTAAAACTACAGAGGCTGAAAAGCCAGAAAGTGGGTTGTCAACACCACACGGCCATGTGGGCGCCCGTGTGCCAGGCCGTGTGACAAAACACAGCCATGTGGTCGATGAGATGGCCATGAGCATTTTCATGGCCCAAATTGGTATTGGGCCATTTTGGGCCAAACTGGGCCATGTAAACCCAATGGGCCTGTGGGCCTCACACGGAAACGAACCCACAAAAGTGTGGTTACTATTGGGCTAGGCTGTGTGAACCACACGGTTAAGGCCAGTTTCGTCTATGTGGGCCACACGAGCGTGTGGGCCCACAAGGGCTCGAAATATGGGCCGTGGGACCATTATCACCGATTGACTGTTAAGGATGTATGGGTTGCCCAAGAAGATTGTGGACCTACTGTTGGGCCGGTAAATGAAACTGGACCCTTAGTTCGATAAGATGATTGTTTTTCCCTTATGTGTTGTATGACTGTTTAAGCATGCCATTTTTACTGTATGTTCATTTATATTATGTTGCATTGAATGGTTAATTTAGGCTACAACCGATACGACTTGGTGTGTAGGATTGGTGGGTCGATTATATCCCCACATGGTCTGTAGGGCTGGTACAGAGATGGTATGTAGCAAATGGATTGGGTAGGATTATTTGTTTTCATGCTGTTCTAAAATGGGCTAAGGCCCAGACCGCCACTAATACTAAAATGGGCTCAGGCCGAGACTGTTATTGCTGTTGAAAGAGGGGCTAAGGCCCTTAACTGAAATTGAAAGGGTTTAGGCCCAAATTGTGTTTACTCTGACTGTATTTTTTTATGGGATTTCACACACTGAGTTTTTGTAAACTCACCAATCTATTAACTGTGCAGGAAATCCCCAGGCTTAGATGGATCGAGGCGGCAGAGGACTCCGAGGTGGCCATTCGACGAAGTTTTCTTTTAATATTATAATTGAGATTTTATTTTGGTTTTTTTGTAATAAGGCCGTTCTAAGTATATTTTTTTAATTTGGGGAAATTAATAATATTAGTTTACACCTGTTAGCAGTAGGACTCGAGTTTTCAAAAGATAAATGATTTCCAACTGTCACGCCTACGCAACTTGCTTAAAAAGCTTCTGCAACAAACACTATTTTTCTCAAAAAAGGGTAATCACAATCTAAGTTGACTTACGTTTTACTAAACCAGATGGAGTTTTAATAATGAACAAGATAGATTGACTTGTCAAAATCATGACGAGGTTTTATGTTAAAATAGACATTTCCAATGAAACAATGCTTTTCAAAACACACTCCAATGTGACATCACAGATTCGGCCATAACCTCTAGGCCGAGTATGGGGTGTTACATTTAGTGGTATCAGAGCTAGGTTACAAAACTCTCTGTGGATTTTGGGCTTTTACAAGATGTGGAAATTTTAACAGAATTGTTTCAAATGATTTAAAGTGATTGATATAATTTGGAAATATTTTAACAGACTCTAAGATAATATTGTTCATAAGATATCTATAATAAATACTGGAACAATAAATTGACTAGCATAAAAATGTTAAAACAGACTAAGCACATTCGATAATGAGCACCAGAGGTACTCATCGAAGAGGCCGCGGCAGAGGCTGTGGGAGTGCTAGGGCTGAGTTTTTGTCAGCTGGACACCAGCCTAATGAGGAAGCTAGAGAGGCACTAGCTTCACCTATAACTGAGACGGAGTCTCAAAATCGAGTGGCTGGGAATGACACACTGTCCCAAGTGATGTTGAGGATTCTAGAAAGGGCCACTGAGCCTAGTACTAGTACAGTGGGTCGTGGGTTATGAAACAACTCAGGTCTAATAGGGCTGACATATGCAGGGGTATTGTTGGAGTGGCCTCTAATGTGGCTTAATATTGGATCGAGGCCATGGAGAGGATCATGGATGACCTCGACTACACCCCCGAGCATAAACTAAAAGGTGCAGTATCACTATTGAGAGATGAGGCTTACCAGTGGCGGCTTACTGTCAAAGAGGGCACTCTAGCCGATTGTTTGACCTAGGAATTTTTCAAGACTGCATTCCAAGGAAAATATGTGGGCGCTAGTCATGTGGATGCTCAGAGGAGAGAGTTTCTGAATTTGACTCAATGATGAATACGAAGCTGAATTTTTGCAACTTAGCCGCTATGCGCGTGGGATGGTGGCAACTGAATACGGGTTTTGATAGCTCCATAGAGGGAGCGAGAGTTTGCTGCTTTAGTGGATAAGCCGAAGATCACCAAGGATATGAAGCACGCTGAGCGCCAGAATCATGAAAAGGAAAGGGGTAGGAACAAGAGGGATTCAGAGCTCTCGAGTTCCTTACAGAGGCATAAGAAAAAGCCCAAAGTTGATGGGCCGAGCAGAGTTGAGGCCTCTGTTGCTATTGCTAGACCGCAGCTTTGCGCTGATTGTGGGAAACGCTATCAAGGTGAGTGCTGGAGAAGGATTGGGGCATGTTTTAGGTGCGGATCTTCGGAGCACCATATCAAAGATTGTCCACGGAGGCCAAATTAGATGCAAGCTATTGGTATGGATATTCCTCAGCAGCCACAAAGAGGCCGTGGTCAGGCTAGGGGTGGAAATGGTTTGGGCCGTGGCTGTGGAGCATAGGGTAGAGGTGCTGGTTATACTGAGTCGAGGCAGCTAGCACTAGTTTATGCTGCACGTCACCGAGAGTATGAAGATGCCCCAAATGTTGATACGGGTACGTTCTTTATCCGCAATGTACCTCACTCTGCATTAATTGATGTTGGGCCTATGCATTTCTATATGGCATGTGCTGTACTTGAAACCTTAGGTTAAATGTGGAAGTGTTTTGGAACTAGAGTGAGCAGCGAGAGCGTAGTTGTATAGTCTGTGTTAAGTGATCGTTCTGATAGTTGGAAATTTCGGGGACCAAATTTCTTTAAGGAGGGGAGTAACGCCCCGAATTTTGGGCCGAGAGGTTCTAAGTCTTGGGTGGGTGTAGTTAGGAGACTATACATAAACTTTTAGCTGTGCAAGAAAGTGACACGAATATATGTTTGGCTTAGTGGTTGTGTGCTCTGGAAGTGTCTAAGAAGTCAAGGGATCAAGCCTTGGCTTCCACAAACTTTTGCTTTTCAAGGATGAAACCCCTATCTTTAGCTAGTAGGGTAATACATTTATTTTGGTAAAAACATGACAGAACGGGCCTGGTGGTCTAGTGGATAGTGGCGTGTGGAATGTGCTAGTGGTCTGAGGTTCTAATCCTTGCTTGTGTAAATGGAGACTATTTTTGCTGGTGGCCATGGGAGGAAGTTGTGTTTGACCGAAACACCAAGAGTTTGAACAGATTTGAATGGGTTTGTTGTTAGCCGAATTTGAAGAGATGGATGGGGGGAAATTAAGGAGAAAATCAAAGCAAGTTCAAATTTAGAGAAAAGTCTTGCCGAGTTTGAACTCTAGAAGGCTGTGTTGGGATGTTGGGGGAGGTTTTTCGTGCGTGGAAGGCTGAACGAAATTGGGGAGTTCTTTTGGGGTAAAATTCGGCTATCTATTGGTAATTAGTCATTTCATTTCGGGTTTTTACCAAATTATGGTTTTGCTCTCCATTTCAGAAACGATTACCACTTCTTGTTCATTTTTTGTTACCTTTTGAGTATTGTTTATTTGGTAGCCAAATACCACTAGTGTCCATTCGAGTGGTTTGGGTTTTTTGTGCTCTCCATTATCGTGCTTTGTTTGATCAACTTCTTCTCTCTCCCACACATATCTTCTCTTAAATATTATTGGTACTTTGCCTTTACTTACATTCGATTTTGTGTAACCGAACATTTTCCTCCCTTGTAGCCGAATATTGTTTTGCCCCATCAATCCTTTCCCTAGTCCTTCATTGTCGATTCTGTTCTACTCTCCTTCTCTCTTAAGCCTTGGTGGAGTACCCTCTCATCTCTCTCTCAATTTTATCCTCTCTTCCCTTTCACTCAATCATTTTCCGTGTGCTAGATATCGGTTGGTAAGTATCTGTGACTCTGCTCTTTCACCTTATTTTCTCTATTTCTCTAAATGTTTATTCTTATATTCTTCTTTCTTTCGGTTATGGTGTTCTTTTGGGTTTAAGTGAGTCGCAAGGAGTGGAGGAGTTCTCCAGCGCTGTAGAAATGATTGGAACCTTTTCCTTCATTCTTGACCGAAGGTAATACTATTCGTAGTGATTGATTTGAACTGGAATATGTTGGCTTGGGTTGGTATTGGTCGAATATTCCTTTTCCTCTCTTTGGGGTTTGCTTCTTCTATAGGCTGGCATATGTGGATTCAACTCATATGTATAAATGACGTGACTAATGAATTCGCTTTATGTGTAGATAACCATCAAGGAGGTTGTTAGCAATCTTTGTCAGTGTATTGGGTGGGCTGAAACCACACTCATTCAGTCAAGGCAAGTATTGGTATATTTTACAGATGGATGTTTAAATAAGGGTGTTAATCTTGTTGATTATAAGACTAATCGAGGGTCTTGATTGGATATAGGTTGGTGGTCGTGGTTTTCAGTGTGTTCTATTAAATAGGTGTGTGTAACACTATCATTAGGTGTAAAACTGCAAAGGCTGAAAAGCTGAAAAGTAGGTTTTCGACACCACACGGGCGTGTGGGCGCCCATGTGGCAGACCGTGTAACAAAACATGGCCGTGTGGTCAATGAGATGGCCATGAGCGTTTTCGTGGGCCGAATTGGTATTGGGCCATTTTGGGCCGAACTGGGCCATGTAAACCCAATGGGCTTATGGGCCCCACAAGGAAATGAACACACAAAAGTGTGGTTACTATTAGGCTAGGCTGTGTGAACCACATGGTTAAGGCTAATTTGGGCTATGTGGGCCACACGAGCGTGTAGGCCCACATGGGACCGTAATATGGGTCGTAGGCCCCTTATCACTGATTAACTGTTAAGGTTGCACGGGTTGCCCAAGACGATTGTGGACCTACTGTTGGGCCGGTAAGTGTAAATGGACCCTTATTTCGTAAGATGACTGTTTTATCCCTATGTGTTGTATGACTATTTAAGCATGCCATTTTACTGTATGTTCATTTATATTATGTTGCATTCCATGGGGTGGGATATATGATTTTGGAGGAAATGTACTAAATGGCTATAAACCTATTACTAGTAGCTCTACTGCAAATACTGATTTAGTGCCGCAGCTGGTACGGTTTGGTGTGTAGGGTTGGCTGGGTCAATTTTATCCCCACATGGTGTGTAGGGCTGGTATGAAGATGGTGTATAGTGGATGGATTAGGTAGGATTCTTAGTTTGCATACTTTTCTAAAATGGGTTAAGGCCCAGACTGCCAGTGATACTAAAATGGGCTTAGGCCCAGACTATTACTGCTGTTGAAAGAGAGGCTAAGGCCCCTAACTGAAACTAAAAGGGCTTAGGCCCAAATTGTGTTTACTCTGACTATATGTTTTTTTTTTGGGATTTCACACACTAAGTTTTCATAAACTCACCCATCTGTTAACTGTGCAGGAAATCCCTAGGCTTAGATGGATCGAGGCGACGGAGGACTTCGAGGTGGCCACTCGACGAAGTTTTCTTTTAATATTATAATTGAGATTTTATTTAGGGTTTTATTTTGTAATAAGGCCGCTCAAAGTTTTTTTTTTAATTTGGGGAAATTAATTATATTGGTTTACACCTGTTACCAGTAGGACTCGAGCTTTCAAAAGATAAATTATTTCCAACTGTCACGCCTGCGCAACTTGTTTAAAAAGCTTCTGCAACAAACACTATTTTTCTCAAAAAAGGGTAATCACAATCTAAGTTGACTTATGTTTTACTAAACCAACCGGAGTTTTAACAATGAACAAGATATCATAATGAGGTTTTATGTTAAAAGCAGCTTTTCCAATGGAACAACGCTTTTCAAAACACACTCCAATGTGACATCACAGATTCGGCCATAACGTCTAGGCTGGATTTGGGGTGTTACAGTTCTTCACACGACTGAGACACACGCCCGTATCTCTACCCGTGTGCTCAATTTTGAGCATTTTGTTTCTCAAAATTGAGGTGCAGGACACACACAGCCAAAACACACACCCATGGGGCCATCCGCGTGTCACACACTACCTAGACACACGCCCGTGTGTCTACCCGTGTGGACAAAATAAATGCTATTTACCAAGCCATTTATCACCCTCATTTACATCTACACACACACAAGTTCAATGGCATAATCCATGGAATGTTTAAGTAACGAAAACATCCATAATCAAGGCTAAGTCATATCATTCATTACCAACACTTAACATAATAACTATAGCATAATTTACCGAATCAATTCATACCAAACTCACATTCACAAGCATCAACATGAATACTTTCATCATGCATAATTTACTTAGATTTCCTAGCACACCAAAGGACCCATCTCATCCATTTCACAATAAGTCATTTAACCATAATAAACATATAACAACCCATTACAAAACACAAAACAAGAAGGCATTAACACATATACTTATATAAATGGGCTTACAATCATTTTAGCCAAAATAAGCCAATTACATGGCTAAATACCAAATCACCTTAAACAAATATAAGCCAATACATTTGGCCAAATCAAATGACACATATAACAAAATCACCAAGTCTCTATACATGCCATACTCTCAAAATGTTTAAAAATCATCAGTACCCAAAATAAAAATTTGATAGTGTGATGCGACATCCGACGATCTCCAATCCCGAGCTAGCTTGGTGACACTATAGAATATTGTAAAGAAAACGAAGTATGCTATATAGCTTAGTAAGCTAGTATGAAGAAATAATCAACCTTACCATACATTAATCATACAAGTAATATAACATAAGATAACATAATTTACCATAATCTTATGAACATAATTCACTTCTATCACAACTTACCTTGAAATTGTCATTTCAAGAATTTATAATCATAAGCTTCGAGGACATACCTGTACAATCTCGTAACAAATTTACACTTATTCTCATCTTTGGAATACCCATGAACCACTCGGAATAATAATGTCAGATACTTAGAAATCATGCACACTAACTGCCACATATGTAGCCAATGCTACCTCAATCTCATATTGCATAATTGCTTGCTCTCGAGCTAATCAATGGGCCTGCTCCTACAAGCTGTTTGTCAAGACGTAACTACTCGGTGCTGTTTACACAAGCTATCAAGTAACTACAACATATGCCGGTATACTTAGCCACCGGTAGGACGTACGAGACCAGCACCCGGATCACATAATCACATAACACATGATAACCCTAGTGACATGTCACTTGTATCCTAATCTATTCCTAAGGTTCAAACAGGATTTATTACTTATCAAACCATCGTTGAACTCGTCTGTAGAGTTAGACTCGTCCACACCATCAATCATACAGATCAAGCAATATTAAAGCATTTAAATACAATTATATTAAAGCTTATTTAAAATATGAACGTACCTCAGTTAAAAAAACAACTATTAGTTTGATTTAGTCTACAACCTTGTTCTTTCCCCGGTCTAAACTCGTACTTCATTTTTCTTGATCTATAATATCAAATTTAGCTTATTTAATCATCACATTATTCAATTCAGCCCAAAAACATACTATGGCAAAAATTACATTTTTTCTCCTAACCTTTTAACATTACAATTTAGTCCCTATGCTCATAAAATGAATTTCTTTCAATTTCCTCACAACCCAAGCCTAGCCAAACCTTTTTCATACTCATGATAGTAACATTTTTCATTTATTCACATTTTTCTACTCATTGTATAGACTTTTACAAGTAAGTCCCTATTTTCATTTTTACTAAAAATCACTTTACAAAAGTTGTTTAACAAACAACAAACATGTATTTTCTACCATCAAACATCAGAATATATACATGTTCAACAGGGGTAAAATTCTAAGCTTCACCTTTCTTTCAAATTAGTCCTTAAATAGCTAAATCAAGTTACAATGATCTCAAAAATATAGAAATCGTTAAAAACGAGACAAGAACAGACTTACAATCGAGCTTGAAGTTGGCCAAACTCTAGCTATGGCTTCTCCTTGTAAAATTTGGCTAGGGGGACTAAATTGAATAAGATGGACAATTTTATTTGTTAATTTTGTCTTTATTTACCGAATGACTAAAATGCCCTTAATGAAAAACTTCAAAATTTTACCTAACCATGTCCATTTTTGTCCATACTAAAATATAATGGTCTAATTACCATTTAAGGGCCTCTAATTTAAGAATTCATAGCAATTAGGCACCTTTAACATAGAGAAATCAAGTTTTGCACCTATAGCAATTTAGTCCTTCTAGCTAAATGGAGCACTCAAACGATAAAATTTCTTAACGAAATTTTCACACAATTATTCTATCATGCTGTAGACCTTAAACTAATAACAAAAATAAAAATTTCTACTTCAGATTTGTTGTCCTGAAACCACTGTTCTGATTTGACTTGAAAATGGGTTGTTACATTTTGAGTCACATAATAGAGATACAGGAGGTGTTAGTTTTTCCCATAAAGGATTCTCTACAAGAAGATTCCTAAGCCATTCAGCCTTTTACCCAGTTGAGTCTAGAGCTACAAACTATTATTCCATCGTGGAGCGAGCAATACACATTTGTTTTGTAGACTTCCAAGAAATAGAAGCTCCATCCAGAGTAAAAACATATCCACTTGTAGAGATAACTTCATCTTTATCGGTTATCCAGTTTGCATCACAATATTCCTCTAAGACTACAGGGTATCCGAAAAATTCCAACTTCCAAGTTATAATACCTTTAAGGTTTTTAAGTTAACACTTCAGAGCATTCAAATGTTTATTGTTAAGATTACAGGTATATCTACTTAATCTATTGACTGCATAAGCAATATCAGGCTAACTATAGTTCAGTAAGAACATAAGGTTTCCAATAATTTTAGCATACTCTGATTGAGAAACATTATTTCCTTTATTCTTTATTAGTTGTATGCTAGAATCAAAAGGAGTTTTCACAAGGTCTACATCAAAAATATTAAACTTCTTTAACACTTTCTCTATATAGTGATATTAGTTTAAAGCAAATACCTTTTCTGATTTAGTAACATTAACCCCTAAGATTACATCTACCCGTCCCAAATCAGTCATATCAAACTTGGTAGATAAGAAATTTTTGGTTGTTAATGGCTTCTATATTAGTGCTAAAAATTAACATGTCATCCACATGTAAACTTTTGATAACACAATCCGAATCAAACATCTTAGAATACACACATGCATCTGCACCATTAACAATAAGACAAAAAAAAAGAATAGCCTTATGAAATTTTTCATATCATTGTTTTTTGAGCTTGTTTGAGACGATACAAAGATTTTTTGAATTCGCAAACTTTACCTTCCATACCAGGTGCTACAAATCCTAGAAGATAATCCATGTAAATTTGCTCGTCCAAATCACTATTTAAGAAAGCTATCTTCACATACATCTGATGTACCAACAAACTGTAAATGGAAGCTAAAGCAAACATAACATGAATGGTTATGATCTTAGTCATAGGAGAGTATGTATCAAAATAGTCTAATCCAAATTTCTAAGTGAACCCTTTTACAACTAGTCTTGTCTTATACTTTTATATTGACCCATCTGGTCTAAGTTTCTTTCTAAAGACTGATTTATTTCTAGTAGGTCAAAAAGCTCTAGGCAATTCTACTTGTTTCCAGGTGTCATTAGACATAATAGACTCTAACTTATTATTAATGGCATATATCTAAAAACTAGCATCTATTGATTTTATGGCTTCGTTATATATTTTTTGGATCCTTTTTTATAAAAAATGCATGAACAATAGAATCACTTATCAAGTCTAAATCACTATTCTCAGTTACAAGGGAAGTATGAAAATCAAGTTCGAAACTAGTGATAGTACTTATGCTAAGCACTATAAAATGATCATGTAAAAGACATGAATCTATATGAAGCACTATTTAGAGTGTTGGGTCACCAAGACACCCTGTGACACAGTGGAAAAATTATTCTAGGGATCCAAACTAAGAATCCATGCACGAGGAATGAATCGAAAAGAAAAGGTTTGAGAAAAATACCTTTCTTACTATGAAAAATAGGAAGTAACCACTGTTGTTTTAATCGCCTTCGCATGTTGCCCATCCAAAGCTATGACAGAATCATCCCGGCCTCCCACCTTATTGTGAATGAATGAAAAAAACTCTCACTGAACGCTTTAGAGAGTTTTTCTGAAAAGAAATTTGATTGCTAGACCTAGGTTCCTTTTCTTTTGTGGTTAATGCTGGTTAACACTTTTCTGCACCCTAGGGTTTTATTTTATGATTCCTTTCCTTTCATTTAATATTACTTAAAACGGAATCCCCTTTTTTGTGCCAGAATATATATGAAATTATCACTATGTAATATACATTCGAAAAGGATATTAATTTCCATATATATTTTATGTTTGACCGAAATTAATTATTATAATACTTTATTTTAATAATTTCAGTAAATAGATCATAATTAATATTTTATATGAATCAAATTCATACATTTATTTTAATTATGTTCTCTACTCATGTACAATGAATTTGTAAATATAATGTGTTTATTATTTAACTCTCAAATTAAATTAATTCAATAATTAATATAATTCTCGTAACAGTTAAATTTAATACCAACTATGTTTAGATTTTGTTCGTTTCAACCATAAGGTGTAAACCTATAGGCTCTTGTAATATTGATAGTAATACTATAACACTTCTAATGGTACAAGCAATGAGTGGCATATAGCAATGCATCATCACTACCCAAGTTACAAGAAATCGTGGTTCAACATAACCTTTGTGTGATAAATTTTCATATATTATATCCTTTTGTCCTTTATATCTCGATTTGACACAAGTCATGGAATAATCACACTTGCATTGCGAAGTCCAATATCATGTTTCTTGATACTCGAAGTAGACTTCAATAAACAAATAAGTGTAATATCTCATATTAACTTATTTGAGCATGGCCATGCATTTTTAGTCTCACTTCATCAAGTGGCCTAAGATATTGCTTCCATTATGTCGAAGGGACAAATCCTATCTTGATCAATCATATCCTGCTACATAGACTATGGCATACCCAACATCAGTCTTTATAGTACAACCTGTTGCAGTAGACGTTTGACTGTATTAAAATATACAACTTATTATGTTGGGACAGTGATGATCTCAAGTTTAAGGATCGTATACATAGTTATCACTATGATTAATGTTGTCACTATTACATAACAATCTAAGAAACATACTCATAGCGGGTCAATCCAATATGTCGTTCTCTAACATATACTCATATATTGATTTTGACATCCTTATGTCAATGACAACACTTTGTCATCAATCAACTACATGTTAGTCTTAATACATTATTATTGTCCAAGCCCACAATGATACACGACTAAGGACCTTTTAAGAATAATCATATTATTCTCTGGACATTATTATAAAAACAATTTATTTATATACATAGAAAAGAAACAGCAATAATAATGGCAATATCTTATACTAATAAACGAGGTAAAATAAGTATATTATTACAATCATCTCATGATCGGTCTTTGGACATAATCTAACGTAGAGCGTATCCAACAAATACAACATTCATAGTTTTAGATTCGATACTGCTCTGTCTAAAAGCAAATAAGCCTACTTTTGCTAAGCACCCCACACTTTCAAGTACTATAGATTAAGGGCATAACCTTTCCACAAATTCGTATGGGGTAAAGTCTAATTTTTATGATGCACTCTATTAAGAATATAGTTTGTAGAAAGTACGGTCTCCCCCCACATACTGTCGAGCAAACCAAAACTTAGTAATAAAGCATTCATAATTTCTTTTAGAGTTCTGTGTTTCTTTCACCAATGTCATTCTATTGTGGGAAATAAGGAGTACAAAACTTATGTATAATGGCATCTCTCTCACAGACCTCTTTAAGAAAATTAGTTTCATATTCACCATCTTTATAGGATCTAAGATGTTTTATTCTCCTATGAAATTGGTTTTCAACTTCTACTTTATGAAGAAAATAAGTTTTATTAGTTCATTTTTTGATCTTAGAAGATGAACCTTTGTATATCTAGAGTAGTTATCTACAAAGGTGATATAGTAGTGTTTTTAACTTTTACTCTTTGTGTTTTAAAAAGTCTACTAGGTTAGTAAGAATTAACTCTAAAAATTCAGTTTTCCTATCAGTAGGAGTTTTTAAGCAAGGTCTAGCATGTTTGGCTTCAAGAAAAATTCCTCATTTATTAAACCTACTATCATCTAGATTAGGAAGTAGATTCTTTTTTATGAGCTTTTTGAGAGAATGAATATTCACATAACCTAATCTAGCATGTCCCATATCAAGGGATTCAATAATATAAGTAGAAGTGGTGGCTTTATTATTATTAAGCATAGTCTCAATCACAAACAAACTTCCATTCAAATAACATTTCCCAACATAATATCCATTACAAGAAAGTACAAGTTATCAAATTCAAAGACCAATTTAATGTCTACCTTATTCAGTAATCCACCTCTGATCAAATTTCTACGTAGGGCAGGTACATAAAAAACATTATTCAATGCTAATGTTTTGCTAAAAGTAAGTTTGAGTAAGATCATTCATTTACTGAGTACTTCTAAACTGCTAGAATTACCCATGTAGACTTGTTCACCTTCAGATACACTTTCAAACTTGGTGAACATTTCTCTGTTGCCACAGAAGTGTTTGGAAATGCATGTGTCTATAGTCTACTCGGCATTGTTCCCAACTAGGTTCATCATGGCAGACATGTTTAAACAGTAGTAGAGTTGCTTCTAAATTGTTGGAAATATACTACTCCAAAATGAAATAGTTAGCACTGACAAGATAAATAAATTGAGAGTAAATAAACAAAATAATCACTATGTTGTGGAAGAACCACTGCCTTAAAAGCAAATTTTCCCTAGTAAGTTTAATCGTGTAATGGACGTCGGCCTTAAGGTTAACACAATGCTTCAATATTCGTACACCCGAATAATTAAGGTGGAACACAATTCATATTGCTCTTCTAAAAAGTATTTGGAAAAGTAGATTGCAAATTAAAGCTGAAAACTTGGTCTGAAATTTGACTGGATAAGTTTTCTAAATAGAAAAAAAGTGAGCTAAGAAAGACAAAGAAGAGATTGTTGTTGTTTGTTGTTATAAAAATGAAAAGAATAGCATGTTATTAATACTATTTTTTGAAGGGGCAAAATGGTAAAATAACAATTTAAGTTTCCAAAAATAGCAAAGGATGTTCCTCAGTCGAAACTTTGCAATAGATAGAAGATTTCTCCAACTGAAAAATATTCTAAAAAAAATTGTTGATAAAAAAGGAATAAAAATTTCATTCAAAAAGAATCACGCGTGGTACGTACTATAGACAGCGTTGACACCGAGCCGGGCGACAGTGGCGGCGTGCGCTTGTGTTGGGTCTTTAGCCCCCAATTACTCAATGAGAATAACAGGAAATATTATAATAAAAGTATTAAACAATAATATATTAACATTTTCTTATCTAAAACAAACTTATTATCAAATTAAAAAAATAAAACTTGTTAACCAAAACATTTTATTTATATAGATAAAAATGTAACTAGCGAATAAACTTTTTATGTTTTCAATTATTTGAGGAACTAAATATGTCTTAGTTTTTACCAGAGAATTTGATTTCAAATTAACTATTCAAAAAAAATTATTTTAATAGCTTAATATTAAATTAAATTTAATACTTATCATAATATCATTTTAATAATTTAAAATTAAAGTGATTATTTTAAAATTAAATTAAATTAAATATTTTATCTTATAGATAAATATTCTATTATTTTAATAAGATTTAATATTAAACTTAATCTAATATTTGTCTTGATAAATATTATATTAATTTAATATTAAATTGATTAAGTTTAATCATAGTTGAACTCTCTAAACTCTTCCTCTATAAAGAGAACATTGGGTCATTATTTTTCACACACTTGAATTCAAGAGAAAGTTGTAAAGAGAAAATTCTCTGAAGAGATTATTTCAAAAAGTTTGTAGAGATATTTTTCTGATTTACAACTTGACCCAAAAGTTTAGAGAAATTGCTAAATTTGACTCACCACCCTTTCTTGGGACCTTACCTAATACACAGTTCACATTCACTTATGATTGAAAGAAATTGTTTGTTTTTATGATTGATTGATTCTTGTGAATGAATATGATTATTATAAAATTGTCATAGCATGCCATGCATATATTGGAAGCATGTCATTTAGATTAGGTAAGAATGATCACGTGATTCGTAACAAGTAATAAATATTTATAATGAAGACCAAACCTATACTAACTATTATCACGACAAAAAGGCAAGCGCACCTATCAAACAATAGTATAGTAATGGCAAGACTGGGATATCGTACCCAAGGGAACCAAAAGTACTAGTAATAACTATCTTTTTATTATTTAACCTAGAAATAAAGAGGGGTTGTTTATTAAACTAATTAACTAAACTAATTAACTAATTAAACTAAAGTAAAGAGAAAATTTGGAAAAACACTTGAAGAAAAGTAATTAATAAAGACGACACCCAAGGAGGAATCCACCTAGATTTCACTTGTTATCTGACTCTGAACCAGATGATTTATTCACTTGACTTGATCCGTGAGACTCCCTAACATATATTATTATCTCTTTCGAGACTAATAACATCTAACCCTCAGTTGAATTAATCAAAATCTCTTTCTTAATTAAAACCCCTAGGGAAGCAGTAAATCGATCTATGGACTCCCATATTAGGTTTCACCCTGATCCGGCAAAATCTTGTAACCCTATTTCTAGGCATTCGATCAACTCTGCTTAATTATGCTAAATCTACTCGTAGACAGGGACTTTTTCTCCTCTGCATAAGCATATCAGATCATGAATCAATACCCAGAATATTAACTCAAGCATTAAGAACACATAATTAAGAACCAATGAAGTATTTATCATACAGTTTAGATAACAATAACAAGATCCATCATAAGTTTCAACCCCCTTAGGTACCTAAGGGGTTTAGTTCATAATAAAATAAGAGTACATGTCAAAAGTATGAAAATAACAAAACATAAAGAAAACTCTAAAACCCCTGAAGGAATTCTGAGAGAGATCTTCAGTCTTGGAGTAGCTCTGGCTTTTGGGATGGATCGTCTGGCTTCCTTCAAGTAATTCCCGGCGCGTGGTTTTGTACTCCAGAAAAGTTCTGGAGGGGACCCTCTTTCTAAGTCATACTTAGGGTGTTTATATAGGCTTTGGATTGGCTTTCTTCCTCCCTAAGTATCCTTTTCCGTGTAAAATATAACTTCTTGAAAAAGGGACACGCCCATGTGCCACGGCCGTGTGACGTGATTGCCAGGCCGTGTTCGATCCGTTAAATTGCACACGGCCGTGTGGGTCAATGGCCAAGCCTTGTGAATCGTGAAAGCCTTGGTTGACACCCTCAAAAGACACGGGCGTGTGAGCTGCCCGTGTGGCAAGGCTTAGGTCGTGTCATCTTCTCGATTTGGTTCGTTTCGTCCCCTTTTTTGCTCGTTTTTGGCTCCTTTTGACTCTTGGTGGTCTCCTGAGTGCAAAACATGAAATAACCAGATTAACAGCACCAAAATCCACAAATCTAGTAATAAACATCCATAAATATGCTAAGTATTTGGGTAAAAATATGTATAATTTGGCGTTTATCAAATACCCCCACACTTAAACATTTACTTGTCCTCAAGGAAAACTCTCATTTACTACTAGAATTCATTCCTTTCAATCACATAATCATTACTGATAATGTTACAAATTATTACACAGAAAATCATACAGTGAGAATTCTACTATGGGGGTATTAAAAGCCTCAAACAATCTAAATCGAATATTTTGATAATAAAATTATAGGTAATCTCCTTCCTTTAAGTAATTAACTTTAGTCCTAAATATACAAGAGATGACATCCTCACTAAAGATTCACTCAAATCACTCAAAGTGTTTAAGGTTCAAGATTAAGCACTCGATTGTCTAGCATGAGAAGTTATTACCATAAGCTTGCATGAAAATCAAATCTCCACCACTTGTAAATGATATGATACACAAATCAAAAGGTCTTTGCATGGTTGTAACGAGGTTTAGGTTATGGGTATGGAGACAAGCTAAAAAGAAAAAGGTTAGAACCGAGATAATTTCAATATATTACCCCACTATCAAAAACTTAATTACTGAATCACAAACAAATATCTAGAACTATATTACATGAGCTCCTTTTTTTTTTAAGAACAAATCAAGTCAATACAATATAGAAATCATACTTCATGATTCAGTAACAAAAAATGGTGAACATAGTGAGGTAACAATATTAAATTGAATCTCAATAAAAAAAGTGTAACACCCCTAACCCGTATCCGTCACCGGAGGGGTAAGGAATATTACCAAATAAGTACGAAAATTCATTTGACAATACTCAGGTAATTTTCGATAGCATACCATTGAATTCGAATTTCGTTTCTACACTATGCAAAGCAATCTTCTCAATTTAAATAGTACCTTAATTCATTCCTAAGTTTAATTCACATCAAAACATTTAAAACACTAATCGATTATCATCCACACATACACATTAATTTTGAGGAGCGCATATAATAACTTAACAAGCCATTTTCGCATGGCTATACATATATACATCACCAAAAAGATACGTAATTAACATCAAAAGTCAATCTTGTACATGCCATTATCAAGGTTCATTTACAAGAGTACCGAAAGGTTTAGATAGTGTGGACGACTTCGACTTTGGATCTCCCGAGTCCGATAGTTCACGAACAAAATCTATAAAACAGGGAATGAAGGCAAAAAGAGTAAGCATTTCGATGCTCAGTAAGTCTTAAGTAATGAAATCATTTATAACTAAAGCATAGCATTCATAAGGCTCATCATCTTTCTGACTAAATGTAGTCATGATTAAATATACCCCTATTGTTCATACATGTCATCTTAAATTTTTCCTTAAACACGAATTCGTATGTAGATAATCTCTTTTTACCCAACTAACCTCATAATTATGCCGAATACATCTAATTCGATTACAAGGCTAAATAAATGCAAATACGCAAAAATCACATACTTATGTAACTTCACACTTCAACCCATATACTTACATGCTCATAGTCAATCTTAACTTAATTTCAATGTATATACGGTGCATACCTGATCATCTTAGGGTTGTAAGCCCATCAATAGAAATTATTACGACAAGATCGCACATTTCCAACCCAATTACCTTTGGGATTTAGCCCGGATGTAACAACCAGCACAAATGCCTTCGGGACTTAACCCGGAAATAACAACCAGCACGAATGCCTTCGGGACTTAACCCGGAAATAACAACCAGCATGAATGCCTTCGGGACTTAACCCAGATATAATCCTCAATTGTCATGCACAAAATATATTTATATTATAAATCATTAACAATTTATTTACATTATTAGATCACAAACACAGCATAATTATCCATCATTCCATTTTCGGCTCAACAGCTCATACAAATAACACGATTCTGTTTTGCTACTCTACATGATTTTCTATAACCATTCGACTACAAGCCGATGCACTACCCATTTATTTCAATATGTAAATCAAGAGAAACCATCAGGTCACAATTTATTTATTGTGCTATATATATAAATATATAACATTGTTTAATCAAATCATAAGCTAAGTTCCATTACTCAAAGACTTACCTCGGATTTATTTGAACAACTACGGATAGGCTACTCGATTGCTTTCTCTTTTCCCTTATTCGAAATTGCCCCCTATGCTCTTGAGCTTTAATTCAACAAATTTTAAACTAATCATTAATCGACTATTCAAATATTATTTTCAGAATATAATACATATATATTCGACTTTCACACATACAGATTATAGTAAGCTTATAAGAAAACATTAAGCGACTCCTTAACAAATTTTTATCAATGATTACCTCATAATCACAAATTCACAATAAGCTGTCTTCTTGAGAAACAGTCCCTAAATTATTTATAACTAGAGCTATGAAACTCCAAATAAATTGCCGTAAAATTTCCCTTAAAATAGACTCATATATCTTTTATCCATAAAATTTTCATAATTTTTAGTTTGGCCAATAAATACTAGATTTTTCTTAAATGTTCCCTTGTTTCACTGTTTGACTAATCTGACCACTGTTCACTACGAAATAAATTTCTCATTGTACAGAATTCAAAACATGTCCTTGTTATTTCATTTGAAACTAGACTCATTAAGGAGTCTAAGCATATAAATTTCATCATTTGACTATTTTTATACGTTTTATAGTAATTTTATAAATACAGAACAGGGGATCTAGAAGTCATTTTGAATCTGTCCCACATTACTTCAATTATCTCATTATCGGAAATTATTTTGCTTTTATAGTTTTTTTTATAAGAAACTAGACTCATCAAGCTTTAAATAAATAATTTATTCAGCTTCTAACTCAACTCCCACAATTTATAGTGATTTTTCCAAAATCACTTTACTGCTGCTGTCCTAAAGAGATTATTGCCAATTCACTCTTTCACACATTCTTTGTATACATATTATTTAATTATTTATCACCTTAGATATTATTAGCTAAATAGATCAATTGTACATATATACCGCCAAGACCGTACCTAATAATTTTACTTATACATAACATTACTCAAATTCTTCGAAATCATACTAACAAAAATATCATGTACTAGGTCGAACCTTTAGGAAATCAAGCACCTAATTTTAACAATTTCAAAACACCTAATCGGCATTTGTTAAAGACATTAAGCAAAGTCTATGTTTGGCTATTACACATATGAGTATTAGAAATTATAGTTTTTAACAAGATCAACTTCTTTCATCAACAATTCCTTCATCAAAACTTAAAGATAAGAATCAAATTCCTTCCTTATCTACCATAACCGAATGTTCAATTCAACCATCCAAATTCAAAGTTTTGGCATGGGCTAAGTAAGTAGCATGATGAGTAACCTAAAACAAACTATAATTTCAAAAATCTAACTTGATTTACTAACCTTCCTTAGGTTTCAAATGGCCGAATGTTTGCTCCCCTTTTTCTCCCTTTTGGTTCGGCTAAGAAGAACAAAGTTAAGACTTTGTTTTCTTCGCATTCTTTCTATTATTCTTTTCATTTTATTCATCTATACTATAACATATAAAGCCATTAACTAATAATTAATACATATTTTTATATATCACTTCATCATGGCCGGCCACTAATTGTCAAAAATGGATATTTGACATGCAAACCCATCCTTTTTTTAACATGCATTATTATACCACTTTGAGTTTAACCTATCATCTTTCACATTTATTTCACATGAGTCCTATTTAATCTATTTCACATACAAATGATAAAATTAAAACATGAAACTTTCGCACTTGCATGTACACATACAGTAAGCATAGATTATAACGGTTAATTCTTTTTATGACTCTGTTTTGTGGTCCTGAAACCACTTTCCGACGAGGGCCAAATTAGGGCTGTCACAACTCTCCCCCTCTTAAGGAATTTTCGTCCCCGAAAATCTTACCACTGAATAGATTTGGGTATCGTTCTTTCATAGATTTCTCGGTTTCCCATGTAGCTTCTTCGATCCCGTGTTTGAGCCATAACACCTTTACTAACAGAACCTTTTTGTTTCGCAACTCTTTCACCTCGCGAGCTAGGATACGAATCGGTTCTTCTTCATAACTCAAATCAGATTGAATTTCAACCTATGATGGGTTAATTATGTGTGATGGATCAGATCTATAACGTCGAAGCATCGAGACATGAAAAACGTTGTGAATCTTTTCAAGTTCAGGGGGTAAAATCAATCTGTATGCGACTGGCCCAATTCGTTCGGATATCTCATACGACCCGGTGAACCTCGGACTCAATTTGCCTTTACGGCCAAATCTGAGCACCTTTTTCCAAGGTGAAACTCTAAGAAATACTTTTTCTCCATCCTGATATTCAATGTCTTTTCGTTTTAAATCCGTATACGACTTCTGACTTTCACGGATTACTTTTACTTTTTTCTCAGCATCTTTAATCAAATCAACCCCGAAGATTTTACTTTCATTAAGCTCAGTCCAAAACAAAGGTGTACGGCATTTGCGACCGTACAAAGCTTCGTAAGGTTCCATTTTAATGCTTGATTGAAAACTATTGTTGTATGCGAATTCAACCAAAGGTAAATATCGTTCCCATGAACCACTCAACTCAAGGATGCAACGTCTCAACATATCCTCGAGTATCAGAATTATCCGCTCAGATTGACCATCAGTCTGGGGATGAAAAGCAGTGCTAAAATGCAACTTGGTACCCAAAGCTTCTTGTAATTTCTTCCAAAATCGTGATGTGAATCTCGGATCTCTATCCGACACAATAGAAATAGGTACCCCATGTAACCTTACGATCTGAGAAATGTACAATTCAGCTAGTTTGTCCAGTGAATAATCTGTAGTACAGGAATAAAATGAGCTGACTTTGTCAATCTATCAACAACGACCCAAATCCCATCTTTCTTACGTGGCGATAATGGCAACCCAGATACAAAATCCATCGTAATTCGATCCCATTTCCATTCAGGTATCAAGATTGGCTGAAGTAACCCCGAAGGCACTTGGTGTTCTGCTTTCACTTGTTGACATATCAAACACTTCGAAACAAAATCAGAAATGTCTCGTTTCATACTAGGCCACCAAAACTGACGTCTCAAGTCATTGTACATTTTCGTACTCCACAGGTGAACTGACATTCGGCTACTATGAGCCTCGCTCAAAATTACTGAAATAAGTTCCAACTTTCTTGGAATACACAATCGACTTCTGAACCTCAGGCAATCATTGTCATCGATTTGAAACTCTGATTCAACATTTGAGACACATTCGGTTCGTTTAATAACCAATTCTTCATCAACTTTCTGAGCTTCACAAATTTGATGAATCAATAATGGTTTAGCCTTTAATTCTGCTACTAACACATTATCGAATGTCACAGACAGATGTACATTCATCGCTCGCAAAGTAAACAGTGATTTACGACTTAAAGCATCGGCAACTACATTAGCCTTTCCCGGGTGATAATCAATGACAAGCTCGTAGTCTTTCAACAACTCAAGCCAACGTCTTTGTCGTAGATTCAAATCTCTTGGAGTCATCAAATATCTGAGGCTTTTGTGATCCGAATACCCATGACACTTCTTTCCAAACAAGTAATGTCGCCAGATCTTTAAAGCGAATACAATGGCAGCTAATTCGAGATCATGGGTCGGATAGTTTTTCTCATATGGCTTTAATTGCCTCGACGCGTAAGCTACAACTCGACCTTCTTGCATCAACACACAACCCAGCCCAAGTAAGGATGCATCACTGTAAATGACAAACTCTTTACCAGATTCGGGCTGCACTAGCACTGGAGCTTCAGTCAGATAGGTTCTTAGTTGGTCGAAACTTTTCTGGCACTTTTTTGACCATTCGAACTTAACATCTTTCTGAAGTAGCTTCGTCATTGGTGTAGCTATCATCGAAAAACCTTTTAAAAACCGTCTGTAGTAACCGGCAAGTCACAAAAAGCTCCGAACTTCAGTAACATTTCTAGGAGGCTTCCAATCAAGTATGGCTGATATTTTACTTGGATCAACCTTAATACCCGATGCGGATACTACATGCCCCAAAAAGTTAACTTCTTTCAACCATAATTCACACTTACTGAACTTAGCATATAACTGCTTGTCTCGTAAAATCTGCAACACTAATCTCAGGTGCTCGGCATGTTCGGTTTCATCTCGTGAATAAATCAAGATGTCATCTATAAAAACAACTATGAACCGGTCCAAATATTGTCTGAAAATTCTATTCATCAAGTCCATAAATACCGCAGGGGCATTAGTGAGCCTAAACGGCATCACTAAGAACTCGTAGTGACCGTATCTCGTTCTGAAAGCAGTTTTGGGTATATCTGAGTCTCGAACTCGCAACTGATAGTAGCCCGATCTCAAATCTATCTTTGAAAACACTGAGGCTCCCTTCAGCTGATCAAACAAATCATCAATACGTGGTAATGAATATTTATTCTTTATGGTCACTTTATTCAATTGACGATAGTCGATGCACATTCTCATGGTTCCGTCTTTCTTTTTCACAAACAATACTGGTGCACCCCATGGTGAAAAACTCGGTCGAGCGAAACCTCTATCTGTCAACTCTTGCAACTGAGCTTTCAATTCCTTTAATTCGGTTGGTGCCATACGATACGGAGCTATTGAAATCGGTGTAGTCCCAGATACAAGTTCAATGCCAAACTCTACTTCCCGAAGAGGTGGCAACCCCGGTAATTCTTCGGGAAAAACATCTGGATATTCACAAACCACTAGCACTAATTCAAGCTTCTTTTCTAATTCCTTACTATCAAGTACGTACGCAAGATACGCTTCACACCCCTTTCTTACATATTTTTGAGCCGACATCGAGGATATTATTATTGCTGACAATCCGTTCAAATCAGTAGACTCAACTCGGATTACCTCATTATTTGTACATCTCAAATCAATGGTCTTACTTTTGCAATTCACCACTGCATCATGTACGGTCAACCAATCCATACCGAGGATAACATCAAATTCATCAAACGGTAAAAGCATCAAATCAGCCGGAAAACAGAAACCTCGGATTATTAAGGGGCATTTCTTACACACCTTATCGACAAGCACATATTGACCCAAGGGATTTGACACCCTAATAACAAATTCAGTAGACTCAACAGGTAAAGTCTTACTGGATGCAAAAGTCTCACATATATAGGAATGAGTAGAACCAGGGTCAATCAAAGCAATCACATCAGTATCAAAGAGAGTGAAAGTACTGGTAATAACATCAGGTGAAGAAGCATCCTCGCGTGCACGTATAGCATAAGCTCTAGCAGGAGCACGAGCCTCAGATCTAGTCGTAGCATCTCTAGACCCTCTCTGACCGCTACTAGAATTCCCTGCATTCCTCAATGGTCTACCTCGAGATATAGCAGTACCCGGTTTCCCACTCTAATTCACATTTTGTTCTAACAGCTTTGGGCAGTCTTTAATGAAATGATCGGGTGATCCGCATCTATAGCAAGAATGATCATGAAATCTACAACTCCCCGAATGCCATTTTCCACAAAATCTGCACTCGGTCCTATCTCTTCAGTCATTTCCAACACTGGCAACTGAGGTGACTCGCGTACTCATAGGAGGTCGATCACGGTCTCGTCTGGAAAAACCTTTAATGTTCTTAGATCGTCCAAAATCATCTCAAAATTTCTTCGATGATTGTTGAAAAGGCTTTCCTGAAGATCTTTTATGAAACTCTCTAGTTCCAACATCAGTTTTTCTTTTTTCATTACTAAGCTCCTCGGCTTTGCAAGCTCGCTCAACTAGTACCACGAACTCTCTGATTTCAAGAATACACACAAACATTTTAATATCTTCATTTAACCCGTCTTCAAAGCGTTTACACATAATAGCCTTAGACGATACACATTCCTGAGCATATCTGCTAAGTCGGACGAACTTCTATTCATATTCAGTAACTGACATGGAACCTTGTTTAAGTTCAAGAAATTCTTTTCGCTTCTGATCGATGAACCTCTGACTAATATATTTTTTTCGAAATTCAGTTTGGAAGAACTCCCACGTCACCCGCTCTCTGGGTACAACAGAAACCAATGTATTCCACCAATAATAGGCGGAATTACGTAGCAAAGATATAGCACACTTTAGGCATTCATCGGGTGTGCAAGATAGTTCATCAAGTACTCGAATAGTATTGTCCAACCAAAATTCAGCTTGCTCGGCATCATCACAGTCTGTAGCTTTAAATTCAGTAGCCCCGTGCTTTCGAATCCTGTCAACCGGGGGCTTGTTCAACTTCATCTGATCAATTATAGGAGGTATTGTGGGTGCAGGGGGTGTATTTGTTGGAAATAGGGGTTGTGGAGCAGCCGTATTAGTTCGAATGTATTGCTTAAACCAATCATTCATCACGTTATAAAAGGCTTGTCTAACCTCATCATTTTGATTGCTTGCTATAGGTTGAGAGTCTATCGGCGCGGTCCCGCGTGCAGGAGCAGGCGCTACACTCTCAACATCATCAGCTATCACTCAATCGGGATCCATTACTATACAAAATAAAACATTTTTAATTGTCAAAAATCACCACACTATCGTATTAACACATAATGGCATGTATAGCTAGACCCCAAATGTTTTACGGTAGTCCTAGAATGGACTAAACCGTGGCTCTGATACCAATAAAATGTAACACCCCTAACCCGTATCCGTCGCCGGAAGGGTAAGGAATATTACCAAATAAGTACGAAAATTCATTTGACAATACTCAGGTAATTTCTGATAGCATACCATTGAATTCGAATTTCGTTTATACACTATGCAAAGCAATCTTCTCAATTTAAATAGTACCTTAATTCATTCCTAAGTTTAATTCACATCAAAACATTTAAAACATTAATCAATTATCATCCACACATACACATTAATTTTGTGGAGCGCATATAATAACTTAACAAGCCATTTTCGCATGGCTATACATATATACATCACCAAAAAGATACGTAATAAACATCAAAAGTCAATCCTATACATGCCATTATCAAGGTTCATTTACAAGAGTACCAAAAGGTTTAGATAGTGTGGATGACTTCGGCTTTGGATCTCCCGAGTCCGATAGTTCACGAACAAAATCTATAAAACAGGGAATGAAGGCAAAAAGAGTAAGCATTTCGATGCTTAGTAAGTCTTAAGTAATGAAATCATTTATAACTAAAGCATAGCATTCATAAGGCTCATCATCTTTCTGACTAAATGTAGTCATGATTAAATATACCCCTATTGTTCATACATGTCATCTTAAATTTTTCCTTAAACACGAATTCGTATGTAGATAATCTCTTTTTACCCAACTAACCTCATAATTATGCTGAATACATCTAATTCGATTACAAGGCTAAATAAATGCAAATACGCAAAAATCACATACTTATGTTACTTCACACTTCAACCCATATACTTACTTGCTCATAGACAATCTTAACTTAATTTCAATGTATATACGGTGCATACCTGATCATCTTAGGGTTGTAAGCCCATCAATAGAAATTATTATGACAAGATCGCACATTTGCAACCCAATTACCTTCGGGATTTAGCCCGGATGTAACAACCAGCACAAATGCCTTCGAGACTTAACCCGAAAATAGCAACCAGCATGAATGCCTTCGGGACTTAACCCGGAAATAACAACCAGCACGAATGCCTTCGAGACTTAACCTGGGAATAACAACCAGCACGAATGCCTTCGAGACTTAACCCGGAAATAACAACTAGCATGAATGCCTTCGGGACTTAACCCGGATATAATCCTCAATTGTCATGCACAAAATATATTTATATTATAAATCATTAACAATTTATTTACATTATTAGATCACAAACACAACATAATTATCCATCATTCCATTTTCGGCTCAACAGCTCATACAAATAACACGATTCCGTTTCGCTACTCTACATGATTTCCTATAACCATTCGACTACAAGCCGATGCACAACCCATTTATTTCAATATGCAAATCAAGAGAAACCATCAGGTCATAATTTATTTATTGTGCTATATATATAAATATATAACATTGTTTAATCAAATCATAAGCTAAGTTCCATTACTCAAAGACTTACCTCGAATTTATTTGAACAACTGCGGATAGGCTACTCGATTCCTTTCTCTTTTCCCTTATTTGAAATTGCCCCCCTATGCTCTTGAGCTTTAATTCAACAAATTTTAAACTAATCATTAATCGACTATTCAAATATTATTTTCATAATATAATACATATATATTCGACTTTCACACATACAGATTATAGTAAGCTTATAAGAAAACATTAAGCAACTCCTTAACAAATTTTTATCAATGATTACCTCATAATCACAAATTCACAATAAGCTGTCTTCCTGAGCAACAGTCACTAAATTATTTATAACTGGAGCTACAAAACTCCAAATCAATTACTGTAAAATTTCCCTGAAAATAGACTCATATATCTTTTATCCATAAAATTTTCAGAATTTTTAGTTTGGCCAATCAATACCAGATTTTTCTTAAATTTTCCCTTGTTTCGCTGTTTGACTAATCTGACCACTCTTCACTATGAAATAAATTTCTCATTGTACAGAATTCAAAACATGTCCTTGTTATTTCATTTGAAACTAGACTCATTAAGGAGTCTAAGCATATAAATTTCATCATTTGACTATTTTTATACGTTTTATAGTGATTTTATAAAAACAGAACAGGGGATCTAGAAGTCATTTTGATTCTGTCCAACATTACTTCAATTATCTCATTATCGGCAATTCTTTTGCTTTTATAGTTTATTTTATAAGAAACTAAACTCATCAAGCTTTAATTAAATAATTTATTCAGCTTCTAACTCAACTCCCACAATTTATAGTGATTTTTCCGAAATCACTTTACTGCTGCTGTCCTAAAGAGATTATTGCCAATTCACTCTTTCACACATTCTTTGTATACATATTATTTAATTATTTATCACTCTAGATATTATTAGCTAAATAGATCAATTGTACATATATACCGCCAAGATCGTACCTAATAATTTTACTTATACAGAACATTACTCAAATTCTTTGAAATCATACTAACAAAAATATCATGTACTATGCCGAACCTTTAGGAAATCAAGCACCTAATTTGTCCATTTCAAAACACCTAATCGGCATTTGTTCAAGACATTAAGCAAAGTCTATGTTCGGCTATTACAGATATGAGTATTAGAAATTATAGTTTTTAACAAGATCAACTTCTTTCATCAACAATTTCTTCATCAAAACTTAAAGATAAAAATCAAATTCCTTCCTTATCTACCATAACCGAATGTTCAATTCAACCATCCAAATTCAAAGTTTTGGCATGGGCTAAGTAAGTAGCATGATGAGTAACCTAAAACAAACTAGAATTTCAAAAATCTAACTTGATTTACTAACCTTCCTTAGGTTTCAAATGGCCGAATGTTTGCTCCCTTTTTCTCCCTTTTGGTTCGGCTAAGAAGAACAAAGTTAAGACTTTGTTTTCTTCGCATTCTTTCTATTATTCTTTTCATTTTATTCATCTATACTATAACATATAAAGCCATTAACTAATAATTAATACATATTTTTATATATCACTTCATCATGGCCGGCAACTAATTGTCAAAAATGGATATTTGACATGCAAACCCATCCTTTTTCTAACATGCATTATTACACCACTTTGAGTTTAACCTATCATCTTTCACATTTATTTCACATGAGTCCTATTTAATCTATTTCACATACAAATGATAAAATTAAAACATGAAACTTTCGCACGTGCATGTACACATACAGTAAGCATAGATTATAATGATTAATTCTTTTTATGACTCGGTTATGTGGTCCCGAAACCACTTTCCGTCTAGGGCCAAATTAGGGCTGTCACAAAAAGAGGGTAAATTAAGTAAGAGGATTTCAACAATAATGGGTTAATGGGTTAATGATAAGGGTTAATCAATAAAAAAAGGTTAGTAGGCTCAAAGGGGGTTCATTAAGGGTTTAATTATGTGGGAAGGCTTTTTATGGAGTAAGTGGGTTAAATCCTAATTGCCTTTATCATCTCAGTATATCAAATCATATGTGTGATCTCGACATGTATAATCGAAGCAAGTTCTAGAATAACAGTTCAATGTTGACATACTCAAACTACAAAAGAAGTGAGAAAGAAAGAAAGCTATATGCTCAAAAGGCTCAAAAATCTCACAAAAAATTTGGGTTTGTGATGTCATTCCTATATACTTAAGATTTCAAGATAATACCTCAATTTAGGAAAATAGTCTAAAAATTTTAGTTCTCAAAATATCAACTTATCATTCTTGATTCTCTAATGTCCTAAATCAAATAATCATGCATAATTCCCATGGTCTAATTCATGACATATCAACAATAATTATAGATTAATCAGAATTCATTTGATCAAGATTATGAGAAAATCACTTAAGCACAAGACCAAATTCAGGGATTTCAGAATAATGCAAAAAGTTAGGCATCATGTTCATGTTCAGCCCGCACACTTAAGATGTACATTGCCCTTAATGTACAAAGATAGAATATTCAGAATAAAGAAATACATAAGAGGGAAAGAGGTGAAACTCCCTATTATATGGATGCAGAGCTTGATTCTGAGGCTGGAGTGTTTGGGGAAAGTGGTAGCTGCCACTATTCTTGGCTAGATGAAGAAATTGGGTCGTTGAACATTGCACTCGTTGGGTATTATTCCTTATTTGTTTCCTCATTCCGTGAAATATTCCTAGAAACTTTGCTTGGAAGTCTGTAGAATCATGAAGAGCTTATTAAGAGTTGGTGTGGAATAGAACGTAGTGGGATTACTTGTTAGAAATACCAGAAAAATGAAGAAAGTAAAATTTACTAATATAGATATGTCTTTCAAAAGAAAATAATAAAATTGAAATGAAAATAAAAACAAAAATAAAAACAAAAATAAAAATAAAAAGATAGGAGGATTCAATGATACTCGTCAGTGGGGCCCTCAGATGGTGGCACTGGAGTGGCGATGTGAAAGTCCTGGCACAGCTACTACATCATGGCCTACATGTCGTCCATCTGTTTGTCACGTCACCGATCTCGTTCGTGAATCATCTCGACCAGTGTAGTGCAATACTGCTCTAAGTGAGTGAGTCGGTCGGAAAGGTATGCCAATGAAGCAGCCGCATGAACTGGTCGTTCCCTAGGTGGCGTGGTAGAAGGCTCCTCGTGCCATGGGGGACATCATCAGGAATGTCCTCAAGATCCTCCTCGTCAATGGCATGAGTGAGACGGTACTGAGGAGGATCGGTCCCACATCGGTGCTCGATCATCCTCATGCATAACATAGTTGTGATGCCCTGTGAGGACATCTGACATATCAGTGTAAGCACTGATGACTGGACCACGGTGTTTAGGAGGCTGAAGTGTTTGGCAAGGCGGGTCACGTAGGGGTCAATAGAGACCACTAAATGTAACGCCCCGTATCCGAGACCGTCGCCAGAGTCGAACACGAGGAGTTAACAGACTTAATTCATTACTTAAACAGCTCGTACAATTCATTTTAAAATTTCCAGACAAGCTGGCTAACTGCATCACAGTCGCTTTAAAAATCATATCTCGAGTTTCGAAATTCAAAATCCAATTCCGTAAATTTTCCCTGAAACTAGGCTCATATATCTATCTACTAAATGTTTTCTAGAATTTTTGGTCTAGCCAATTAGTACAGTTTATTAGTTAAAGTCTCCCCTGTTTCAGGGTTTGACTACTCTGACCTCTGTGTATTACAAATCAGATATCTCCCTGTACAGAGCTTCAATGACTATGCCGTTTATTTCTAATAACACTACACTAAATAAGGAATCTGTACATATAAAGCATGATGTCTAATTATCTTTGTAAAATTTATGGTGAATTTTCAAAGTCAGAATAGGGGATCTAGAAATCGCTCTGGACCTGTTTCACAAAAATTTAAACATCTCATAAAATATAACTCATATACCTGTTTTGTTCCATCCATATGAAAATAGACTCATAATTATTCAATTCCATATTTTATTCATCATCTAATTGTATCTCTACTATTTTTAATGATTTTTCAAAATCACATCACTATTGCTGTCTGAATCTATTTTATGGTAAATTTTACCTATTTCATGGTTTCCATGGATTAGCTAGCAATTTAGCATACATAACACCAAATATGATCATGATTAGCCATTCCAATGGCTAATCATTACCAAGCATTTCCATACCACTCAATATCCATATCATAAGACCATATATACAAAATGATTATAATGCTATACATGCCATACTCAAAATATACAAGCCATTATGCCAAGATGGTATACGGATAGTGTGAGCGAGCCTCCGACCGTTCCGATTTCCTAGCTGGCTTGTCAAAACTACAAGGAATGAAAAGGAGGGAGTAAGCATAAATGCTTAATAAGTTCACATGCAAATATCAACTAACATAACCATATAAGCAAACATAAAACATCATTTGCATAATCATCACCAAGACATTCATATCACATTTTCATTTATCATCTTACCATATTGTTGGTATATCGATTTTTCAACCCGAGGGTTAAGTACATACCTGTTCAAAGTATTCATTTCACAACACTTACCAATACGTCCCTTTCAGCTCGAGTATTCCTCCATTTAAGTAGAATTTTACCCGTTGAACACATCAGAATATAATTCGGATACATGGAAAGTTTGCACATAAGTGCCACATATGTAGCCAAGCTACTATGTAACCCGCCCATAAGCGAACTCGGACTCAACTCAACGAGCTTAGGCGTTCGCATCCATGAGTGAACTCGGACTCAACTCAATAAGTTCGGATGCCTAGTTACATCTCACGAACTCGGACTCAACTCAACGAGTTCAGACATTTGCATCCATAAGTGAACTCGGACTCAACTCAACGAGTTCGGATGCTCAACCATCCTAGTGGCATGTCACTTGTATCCTAATCTATTCCTGAGGTTCAAACGGGCTTTTTTTTCCTCGATCTCACATTTTTCGTCTTCCATGGAATATCGGAACCGATACTCGGTAGCAATTCATATTTATCAAGTAGTAAACATAATTTGCATATTACTCAACATTAACCACAAAGCATAATATTTCACGATTAAAAATCAGCATATCATATAATTAACATCAATAACTTAAAAATAACAATTATGCTACATTATTTACACATGAACTTACCTCGTATGCGAAAATGGCTACTTTTACCATTTCGTCCACGACTTGGTATTTTCCCCATTTTAGCCCAAATTTTAGTTTTCCTTGCTCTATCATTTAAAATATAGTCTAATTAGGACTCACATTATACAAATTGACCCAAAATCATATTTTGGAAAAATTACAGTTTTGCCCTTAAACTTTTGCATATTTACACTTTTGCCCCAAAGCTCGTAAATTAAACTTCAGCCTATTTTCTTATGTTTTTATGACATTCTGAACATTTTTCCCTTCTATGGCAACATCAAATTCTCACTCTAACATGTACTTATGACTATTAGGTATTTTTACCGATTAAACCCTTTTGCTCGTTTTCACTTAAAACCGAGTAGTACAAGTTGTCTAACATAATTTAAAACCTCATATTATATCATAAAACACCAAAATACACAAATTTCACCTATGGGTATTTTTCCAAATATGAACCCTAGGTTGAATTATTGCTAGCTTAAGCTAAATCGAGCTACCAGGACTCCAAAAACGTAAAAATCATTAAAAACGAGGCTAGAACGGACTTACAATCGAGCTTGGAAACTTGAAAAACCCTAGCCATGGTTTCTCCTTGCTACATTCGGTCATGGGGTTGAAGATGAGCAAAATTGGCTTTTAATTTTGTATTTTAATTCATTTTACCCTTAAATGACCAAAATGCCCTTACTACTAAACTTTCCAAAAATTCCATCCATGTCCAATTTTTGTCCATAGACTGTGACAGCCCTAAATTGACCCTAGTCGGAAAGCGGTTTCGGGATCGCTAAACCGAGTCACCAAAGTATTTGAATATGATATTTATTGTCTAAAATATGTGAATATGAATGTGTGAAAGTTTTAAGCTTCGATTTAGTCGATTGCATGTGAATTTAGTTAATAGGACTTATGTGTGACACTTTTGAAATGTGATAGGTTAATCTATAAGGACCTATTAATGCATGTTGTATAAGTGATGGGTTTGCATTTCAAATTACCCAAGTTTTAGATAGTGGCCGGCCATGCAATGGGATTAAAACATATTATAAACATTTTGTGTTAATGTGTTGTGTTAAAAATAATAAAATAAAAGGTTAGTAATAAAGTAATGAAAAGGGAGGGGTGATGAAAACAAAGTTGTATCATCCATGCTCCTCCATTGCCGTGACTTGAGGAAGGAAGAAGAAGAGGATTCTCTTGCTTCATGTTCGGTTGGTTGATGTTTAGGAAGAGGTATGTTTGATGATTATTCCATAAAACTCATGCATATTTTTAGTTGTTAGTTTGAATTCTACCTAGCCCATGGTTTAAATTTTTGCTATTTGAGGGAGATGATACTCGGCCATGGAAGTTTCCTTCCTTAGTTGGTGTTTGATGTTGTGGTGATGAGGCTTGAAGATGGTTGAGTTTGAGCGCTTAACAAAAAGGATTGGATGTGAGGGTGTGTGAGAATTAGAAAAGGATGGGTCTTAGCAACTTCATGAAGTATTCGGCCATGGTACTAGAATGTTGTATTTGTGTTTAAACTTAGAATTATGTAGTTATATGGTTAGTATAGGTAGGGATAACCAAATATGAGAGCATGAATAGATAAAGAGTTTTGTAATTAAAAAAAAAAATTGGTTAATTGATATGTGGTAAATGTTAAGTGTTAAATGAAATAGGAATGATATCATATTGGAATAGGTGTATTCGGCCTTTGATTAGGTATGTAGATGATAGTGATAGATTGATGTTGCACATTCGGCTATAGGTAAGCATATTGATGATTCTATCTTGACTTAGATAACCGGCTAAAGGAGAATATTAGCTAATATGTTGAATTTGATTCATGATTTCATATATATGACTCTAATGTCTAATATATATATGGGCTAAGTACCTTGAATTTCTCTTGATGTTCAAGATGATTAAATCAATTTATTTGTTAAATTAAGCTCAAGAGCAAAGGGGAACTAAATCCGATAAAGGGAAGGAAAAAGTAATTGAATAGCCGTTGGAGTCGTTCGACAACATCCGAGGTAAGTTTTCGAGTAATGGAACTTAGTTTATGATTTGTTTAAGTCATGACACATAAGCATAACAAATAAACGGTGATGTAATGATTCTATTTGAGTTATATATTGAGGTAACTAGTTTATACTTATGACGGGCAACCGAATGCGTATAGAGATCATGTTATAAAGCAAATCAAAATCATGCTCTTTGTATGTGGCTATTGAGCCGAAAATGGTAATGATTGATAAGTGTCTTGTGTTTGAATTCTAGTTATGAAAATGAAATATAGATGTGTCATGATTTATTGATATATGTGCTTGCTTATTCAGATGATATCCGGGCTAAGTCCCGAAGGCATTTGTGCGAGTAGTTACTATATCCGGCTAAGTCCCGAAGGCATTTGTGCTAGTGACTACATCCGGGCTAAGTCCCGAAGGCATTTGTGCTAGTGACTATATTCGGGCTAAGACCCGAAGGCATTTGTGCGAGTTGCTATATCCGGATAAATCCCAAAGGTACTTGGGTTTGGAAGTGAGCGATCTTGCTATAATAATTTCAATTAATACACTCATAAAATCCAAACGATAAGGTATGTTTTGTATATGCATCGGAAAGGTTGATTCCTTTTAAATAGTATTCACACAATTGATTAACGAACTTCCGGCCTTTAGTTAGGTTTGATTCCCTGTGTATGAGTATAATGGTTGAAGCGTGAAGTAAGTGTGATTTTGAGAACATGCTTATATGCAATTATTCATTTAGTCATACGAACGCTATACTTTAGTCGTGAATAATTTCATTACTCAAACTTACTAAGCATTAAATGCTTATTCTGTTTCTTTAATTCTCTGTTTTATAGATTTTGTTCGTCAGGTATCGAACTCGGGAGTGTCAAAGTCGAAGTCGTCCACACTATCTAAGCCCCTTTGGTACTCTTTTAGTTGAACTTTGATAGAGGCATGTATAGGACTGACCTTGTTGTTAATTAAGTACCTTTTGGTAATGTATATATTCGGTTGGCCATGCGAAAATGGCTTATATATTTTGAGCATAGCGTTATAATCATTTTGTATATATATGGTTAATGAGAGGTGTGGAATTGCTTGGCAATGATTAGCCATTAGAATGGTTAATCACGATCATATTTGGTGCTATGTATGTCAAATGGCTAGTTGAATCATGGAAACTAGGAAATAGGTGAAATTTGCCTTAAAATAGATGCTGACAGCAGCAGTGATGTGAGTTTGAAAAATCACTAAAAATAGTAGAAATGTAATTAAATAATTAATAAATTATGTAATTGAATCTTGATGAGTCTATTTTCATATGGAAGAAGCAAAACGACCATATGAGCTGTATTTTATGAGATGTTCAAGTTTTCGTGAAACAGGGCCAGAGCGATTACTGGATCCCCTGTTCTGACTTTGGAAATTCACCATAAATTAACCAGAGATACTTAGAAGTCATGCTTTATATGTACAGATTAGTTTTTGAGTATAGTTTCATTCGAAATAAACCACATATGTATTGGAGCCCTGTACAGGGAGATATCTAAGTCGTAATGCATGAAGGTCAGAGTAGTCGAACCCTGAAACAGGGGAGACTTTAACTAATAAACTGTACTAATTGGCACGACCAAAAATTCTAGAAAAAGCATTTGTAGATGGATATACGAGTCTAGTTTCAGGAAAAATTTACAGAATTTGGAACTCGAGATATGATTTTTGAGGTGACTGTGACACAGTTAGCCAGCTTGTCTGGAAATTTTAAAATGAACTGTGTAAATAAATGAATTAAGTCCGTTAACACCTCGTGTTCGATTCCAGCAACGGTCTCGGGTATGGGGCGTTACATAGACTTAGAAATTGGTAAAATTGCTATTTAAGACCTCCTAATTAATATTTCAAAACAATTTCATACTAGAAACTTCTAGAATGCAAGTTTTGCAAATTATTCGATTTAGTCCCTAATTTCAATTTAAGCACTTTATGAATAAAATTTCTTCACTAAATTTTCACACAATCATGCAATCATATCATAGACCTTAAAATAATCATAAAATAATTATTTCTATCTCGGATTTTGTGGTCACGAAACCACTATTCCGACTAGGCCCAAAATCAGGATATTACAACTCTCCCCCCCTTCAGGGATTTTCGTCCCCGAAAATCTTACCGGAAAAGTGGTCTTCACTGTTAATCTCATATTCGGTGCCGAAGAACTTGCACTTAGACTATACCTCCAATACATCTCTTCAATTTCTCATATGATCTAAAAGCTTACAGTCTCAACTCTCAACTGTTCTTAAATTTTCAACCCTTCTCAGTTTCCCATGATATCATGACATAAAACCCGGATCTCAACTTGATTTAATGGAGACCGGAATTCCAAGAAATCCAACAATCAAAGAGACCTGAAATTCCATGAATCTGATAAGTAGGAATTCATTCAATATAGATATGATTTATATATCTCGCCAAACATTTAATAATAGGATACATCACATTTTCCTTTTTCCTCTATGGAAATAATTCTAATATGGCCTCAAGAATAACCCTTCCCATTTCCATCCCAATATCAACACTGACAAGGATAATTTTGATAGATCCCAATGCTCGGCTTTAACCCCTTTAACAACTCCGATTTTATGTAACATCGAATGCTCTAAACTATCACATTACCTCACTGTCTTGAAACACATCACAATTCATACAACAGTACATTACTGAAAGTCAGGAAGTCTTTACTCAATGTAGACTAGTCTAGTTCAGGCGCTTCGGTTACCAATATTCTCATCTATCCAAACTTTGTCAACATGTAATAAACTTTTCAGCTTTCACAAGACGAAAACCTTATCATTCGTAGTGACTTTAACTAATATCCAACTCTTTCTAATAAATATATACTTCTCATTCAGACTATTTACTCTTTTATCAGTACAAAAATGAAATTATATTATCAGACTTGAGAAAAATAATCCTGACATAATTGTCACATGAAATCTTTCAAATAAATAATTCACCTTACCGATTGAAACTCGCGCTTTTATCACCTATGCCTTTACTGATGTCAAATCCTTACACAGAAATTAGAAAAAAAATCCCAATACTAAAATCACCACATTACCAAGATCAAATTAGAAGTATAGTCATATTTGACATGATTATCACGAGCTGAAGAACGTACTTCGAACATGAGTCATAATTGACAAATTATAGAACAAAGATAACAAGAAAACCGAATAAAGAAATCCAAGATACGATACTATGCCGGAGAATCGAAAACCAAACTCATAGAGAAAATACAGAATACCCCAATAATTCTTCAAAGAAGGAAAGTCCAAAAGAAAACATCATTTAATCCCACTGGAATCAAATATAACAAGAACAATATATCTTCCCATACATATATATCAGATAAAGCATCAAGTAGAAGAAACAGAATCATAATATCATATGTATTCTCTCATCAATTCTTATCAGACAAAATGAAATAGAATACCCGATGAAATAGAGCAATATAAATTATAAACCAGTCAGACTACCAATGCTTTCATCCAACACCAGAATTAGAAGACATTCCCATATAACAAGAATTTCTTCAGGAGATCAATAGCCATAGAAATATTTTTGAGAACGGGTAAACACATAGAACATCTCAAAAGAGACTGCTAAATCTGTTCAGTCATAACTGTCACATTCAGATAGTTCACATTTCAATTATCATTTCCCCAACTAGTTCTGCCATCACAAAATTTCATATTAAACCATTCACTAAAGAAGGCCAGTTCTGAATAAATTTCGATTTACACTTTTCTCGACCTTGCACCTGAGTAATTCGGTTTACCAAGGAGAATTCCTTTTCTAACTGGGACAGTGCATAACTCCAATAATTTTTACGTCAATCCGATACTTTACTGGCTTTGACTTTACTTATCAGCTCATTTTCAATCTCTAATCATACTTATAATTATTCTATCACTGTACTCTTTGGGTTCTCAACCGGAAACTTATTCAATACAAATCTCATGAAATTCCATTATAAGTACCACTTCGGTAAGGGGTAGGGGTTGTAGGACCTCTGACTCGACTTTCTTATACATACACATATGACACAACTTCCATCATCATAGTAACATCATCAAAATCATGTCATTCATTCATGTTGGCTTACACCAATTTTCCTACTGTCCCATTTAGACAATATACTTATGCATACATTCTATGTTTTCTAGACAGCTTTACTTATCCATTCATCTAATTAAATTAATTCATGCTCATGACATTATATAAGGCCAAACAAACATAGATATTTGCATCACAATCACAACTTTCATTTCGTGCATCATCATGTACATATCATTACAATCATATAATTCAATGCAACAATTTAATTAACATAGATAAGTTCATTTCATTATAATCCTTTATCTCATAAAAATTATATATCATTAACATTTATCAACATTCGACGTCCAAATCAAGACAAGGACATTTTCACTCGTATCATAATATTATGACCTTTATTCATACCTCTACTACTTTCTATTTATTCCGTTCTTCTTATCAAGTAAGCCATATACACTACATCATATAAGCATTAAGCAAATATGGATATTTATCACATATGTATCATAAACTTTTATTCATACTTTTCTAAACCGAGACTTATCATAATCATAATTTTACTCAAATACCTTCACATAATATTGAACATGGTCGGCGCAGCTCGGTTGGAGAGTACCCTGTCTAAATAAGACAGTACTCATACGCGTTGGAAGACATCACACTATCACAGATCAGTGGCATGTATAGCTAAACTTTCACACATGCTAGGTTAGTCTGAGAACAGACTAAACCTGCTCTGATACCACTAATTGTAACACCCCGTACCCGAGACCATCGCCGGCGTCGAACACGAGGTGTTAACAGACTTAATTCATTACTTAAACAGCTCATACAATTCATTTTAAAATTTCCAGACAAGCTGGATAACTGTATCACAGTTGCTTTAAAAATCATATCTCGAGTTCCAAAACTCAAAATCCAATTCTGTAAATTTTCCCTGAAACTAGACTCATATATCTATCTACTAATGTTTTTCTAGAAATTTTGGTTAGGCCAATTAGTACAGTTTATTAGTTAAATTCTCCCCTATTTCAGGGTTCGACTACTCTGACCTCTGTGTATTACGAATCAGATATCTCCCTGTACATCGCTTCAATGACAATGCCGTTTGTTTCTAATAAAACTAGACTCAATAAGGAATCTGTAAATATAAATCATGACTTCTAAATATCTTTTTAAAATTTATGGTGAATTTCCAAATTTAGAACAAGGGATCCGAAAATCTCTCTGGACCTGTTTCACAAAAATTTAAACATCTCATAAAATATAACTCATATACCTGTTTTGTTCCATCCATATGAAAATAGACTCATAATTATTCAATTCCATATTTTATTCATCATCTAATTTAATCTCTACTATTTTTAATGATTTTTCAAAATCACAAAACTGTTGCTGTCTGAATCTATTTTATGGTAAATTTTACCTATTTCATGGTTTCCATGGATTAGCTAGCAATTTAGCATACATAACACCAAATATGATCATGATTAGCCATTCCAATGGCTAATCATTACCAAGCATTTCCATACCACTCAATAACCATATCATAAGACCATATATACAAAATGATTATAATGCTATACATCCATACTCAAAATATACAAGCCATTATGCCAAGATGGTATACGGATAGTGTGAGCGAGCCTCCGACCGTTCCCGATTTCTGAGCTGGCTTGTCAAAACTACAAGGAATGAAAAGGAGGGAGTAAGCATAAATGCTTAATAAGTTCACATGCAAATAGCAAGTAACATAACCATATAAGCAAACATAAAACATCATTTGCATAATCATCACCAAGACATTCATATCACATTTTCATTTATCATCTTACCATATTATTGTTATATCGATTTTTCAACCCGAGGGTTAAGTACATACCTGTTCAAAATATTCATTTTACAACACATACCAATACGTCCCTTTCATCTCGAGTATTCCTCCATATGAGTAGAAGTTTACCCGTTGAACACATCGGAATATAATTCGGAGACATGGAATGTTTGCACATAAGTGCCACATATGTAGCCAAGCTACTATGTAACCCACCCATAAGCGAACTCGGACTCAACTCAACGAGCTCGGGCGTTCGCATCCATGAGTGAACTCGGACTCAACTCAACGAGTTCGGACATTTGCATCCATAAGTGAACTCGGACTTAACTCAATGAGTTCGGATGCTCAACCATCCTAGTGGCATGTCATTTGTATCCTAATCTATTCCTAAGGTTCAAACGGGCTTTTTTTTCCTCGATCTCACATTTGCCATCTTCCATGGAATATCGGAACCGATACTCGATAGCAATTCATATTTATCAAGTAGTAAACATAATTTGCATATTACTCAACATTAACCACAAAGCATAATATTTCACGATTAAAAATCAGCATATCATATAATTAACATCAATAACTTAAAAATAACAATTATGCTACATTATTTACACATGAACTTACCTCGTATGCGAAAATGGCTACTTTTACCATTTCGTCCACAACTTGGTATTTTCCCCATTTTAGCCTGAATTTTAGTTTTCCTTGCTCTATCATTTAAAATATAGTCTAATTAGGACTCACATTATACAAATTGACCCAAAATCATATTTTGGAAAAATTACAATTTTGCCCGTAAACTTTTGCATATTTACACTTTTGCCCCAAAGCTCGTAAATTAAACTTCAGCCTATTTTCTTATGTTTTATGACATGCTGATCATTTTTCCCTTCTTTGGCAACATCAAATTCTCACTCTAACATGTACTTATGACTATTAGGTATTTTTACCGATTAAGCCCTTTTGCTCGTTTTCACTTAAAACCGAGTAGTACAAGTTGTCTAACATAATTTAAAACCTCATATTCTATCATAAAACACCAAAATACACAAATTTCACCTATTGGTATTTTTCCAAATATGAACCCTAGGTTGAATTATTGCTAGCATAAGCTAAATCGAGCTACCGGGACTCCAAAAACGTAAAAATAATTAAAAACGAGGCTAGAAAGGACTTACAATCGAGCTTGGAAGCTTGAAAAACCCTAGCCATGGTTTCTCCTTGCTACATTCGGCCATGGGGTTGAAGATGAGCAAAATTGGCTTTTAATTTTGTATTTTAATTCATTTTACCCCTAAATGACCAAAATGCCCTTACTACTAAACTTTCCAAAAATTCCATCCATGTCCAATTTTTGTCCATGGACTTAGAAATTGGTAAAATTGCTATTTAAGACCTCCTAATTAATATTTCAAAACAATTTCATACTAGAAACTTCTAGAATGCAAGTTTTGCAAATTATTCGATTTAGTCCCTAATTTCAATTTAAGCACTTTATGCATAAAATTTCTTCACTAAATTTTCACACAATCATGCAATCATATCATAGACCTTAAAATAATCATAAAATAATTATTTCTATCTCAGATTTTGTGGTCACGAAACCACTATTCCGACTAGGCCCAAAATCAAGATATTACATTACTCCCTTCCGATGTTGCTCAGTCTGATGGCGAATGACGAAAGCGATGAAGTATGCCAAGTCAGTCACATGTGCATTCGCCATGCACCATAAATAGTAGGCGTCGTGGGTGTTGACGACGCTGGTGCTATCTCTCCTTCCAGTCAAGGTGTGTACTAATGTGGCATGGAGATATCGTAGGGAAGGGGCGAGAGCTGAGGCCTTCGAGCGACTGGGGTCGTAGGTGGAAGAGAGTGGTGCCAAAGCCTTCTAGCACAAGGAGGGCGAAATGTGCATATTGCGTGGTAGTGCATTCATGTCCTCCTGCTCCATAAACTCATTGGTGTAAAGTCCTTGAGCGATTTCAAACTTTGGGACACTCATCGTGCGAACTAGACTACCTAATCGGAAGTGAATGGTGCTGGGGTCGTCATTGTTTGTCATCACCACCTGTAAATGAAAAGTAGAGCATAATTCTAAAGTTAGCTCTAAATAAGTGGGTTTAGCAATAGCGAAGAACCGTTCCCATGGGTCTATGGATAGGAGGGTGCGGGTGGCATCAACTAGCTAGACTTGCTCTACAGCAGCACAATCGATGCAGCGACCTGTGGTGAGGGGTCGCGCACGTAGTATCTGAAATAGCTCCTCCTGTGAAGATTGCAGAAACTCAAGGAATGGGTGCCGAACTTCGGCTGTAGCACGTACTGAGGAAGAACCCGGTCCCCTACATCTCTTTGAGGATGGGACCGCGACCTTCTTGCTTCTCGATGATGACATAATGTACCTGAAAATGTATGAGCATTGATATAGTAGGTCCAAGATGTGTTAACATTTAACGATATCAACCGAGAGGTGAAAATTTTATATGATTATTCAGAAACATTTACTGGAATCAAAGATGCATCATCAGTTAAGTAAGAATCCTAAAACTAGTATATTCTATTTAGTAGCTTAAACAATTCAAATATAGAAAATACTAAAGCAAATTCCTAACTTATTCAGAACAAATTGGTAACAGTAACAATATCTTTGTAAGGCATATAGAATACCAATGTAGTAATGCAAATTGGTAAAACAAGGTTGAGAAAGTGAACCAAAAGCTACTGTAGTGTGGCGCACGGGCGTGTTAGAGGCGAGCATGAGCGTGTGGCGTGGGGATACAGCCGTGTGGAGGAAAAATGGAAGGAAAAGAGAGGGGAAAGTGAGGATTAATGCGGGGGGAGTGGAGTTTAGCGTGGTTTGGGGGTTGAGGTTGTGAGAATCTAGGGAATGGTGGTTAGAATAGGGATTAGGGGGTGGAGAAGAGGAGATTTCGGCTAGGATTTTGAAAGGAAGAAGAAAATGAACAGTGATTTGCTTATATAGGGGAGGTGCACACGGCCTAGGGCTACGCCCGTGTACGCTGAAGGTGCGCCCGTGTTTTTCGAATTTTGCAATTTAGGTCGAGCCCGGCTACTATCCCACGCCCGTGTGTCTGAGGCGTGTGTGGTACACGGCCATGTTGCACGATCGTGCCTAGCTTTGTTCGCTTCTCCCATGCCCGTGTGTTAGGGTACCACACCCGTGTACTGTTGTCCATGGCTTAACGACACAGGCATGTCTCACACCCTTGCCGAAGAAATAGAACCAAGCCTTGCCCCTGGCACGCCCGTGTTTTTCTATTCCCACGCCTGTGTTCACCTATCAAGTTCATCCACGGCCGTATCGCACGGCCATGGGGATTTATCGCATCCCGTCTTTTGGGGAAATCATGTCCTGCTTCCACACGGCCGTATCGCACGACCGTGTCTCTTCCCCTATTTGGCCACGGCTTTAGGCACGCCCGTGTGCCTGGCCGTGTGTGCTGAAAAGCTTTGCAATTCAAAGATAAAGTTAATGATTCAAAATGTTAGAAATTAAAAATAAAGAAATCAAAATATATTAGTGCTTGGGTTGCCTCCCGAGAAGCGCTTATTTATAGTCTAAGCTTGACTTACCTCTCTAGTGAATGGTCAGGGTGGATCGAGGAGTTTATACTTCTTATTCCTGCTATCAATCTCATTAAAATAGGGTTTTAATCGGGTATTTTTTACCTTAAAAGTGCCGAACTTGGGGTGACTCACCTCCACCGTATCGAATGGAAAAATACTTAGTACCATAAAAGGGATTTCTTCATTCGGTGTAGTAGTGACGATGTGGGCATCTACGGCATCTAGTAAGACTTTATCGCCAACCTTAGGTTGATTAGGAGAGGTATCAGGCTTGTTTTGGCGTAGTTTCAGTTTATCATGTGTTCCCGGTTTGTGTGCTTGCCATTCGTCTAGCTCCTCTATCCGTAGCCTTCGTTCTTCATAAATGTGTCCTCTATCATTTCTGGAACATGGATCGTGAACTTCTTTGAAGCTTAATTTCTGCAAAGTTATATTGTCTGTTTTAGTAGATTGGTGTGGACTATTACCTTCAATGTTCGATATGATGCTAGAATTACGAGCTTAAAGGGTGATCATTTTGTCTCCCAGACGAAGTGTAAGCTCACCTGTGGCAACATCAATAATTGTTTTAGTAGTTGCTAAAAAGAACCTTCCTAAAATCAAAAGGGGTGTTATTATCCTCCTCTATGTCTAGAACAACGAAATCAACGGGGAATATGAACTTATCTACTTTCACAGTACATTTTCAATAATGCCCCTAGGGAATCTTATAGTTTTATCTGCCAATTGAATGCTCATCCTAGTTTGTACGGCATGACGTTAATACTAGCCCCTAAATCAGCGAATGCATGACTTATATCTAAACTACCAATTAAACAAGGAATTGTAAAACTCCCTAGATCTTTCAATTTGTGGGGAAGCTTATTCTGTAGAATAGCTGAGCAGACTGCATTTAGCTTCACATGTAACACCCCGAACCCGAGACCGACACCGGAGTCGAACACGAGGTGTTAACAGACTTTAAACCCCTTAAAAAAATATTTCCCAGACACTGCCAATCTGCATACTAGTCGCTTTAAAAATCATATCTTGAGTTTCACAACTCGAAAATCAGTTTCGCGATTTTTCCGTAAAACTAGACTCATATTCCCATCTTCATATTTTTTTCTAGAATTTTTGGTCGGGCCAATTAGTACAGTTTATTAGTCAAAGTCTCCCATGTTACAGGGATCGACTACACTGACCTTTGCGCAATACGACTTGGATATCTCCCTGCACAGAGCCTCAATACTGATACCATTTGTTTCTATAGAAGCTAGAATCATAGAGGAATCTATACATATATGGCATGACTTCTAATTATCTCTGGTTAATTTATAATGAATTTCCAAAGTCGGAACAGGGAATCCAGAAACCGTTCTGCCCTGTCTCACGAGAACCTGAATATCTCTTAACATACTGTCCGTATGATTTTTTCGTTACTTTCGTATGAAAATAGATTCATCAAGGTTAATTTACATAATTTATTCACTATTTAATTCTATTCCTACTATTTTTAGTGAATTTCCAAATCTACATCACTGCTGCTGTCAGCATCTGCCTTTAAGGTAGACTTTACCTATTTCATAGTTTCCATGATTCAACTAGCCCTTTTTGCATAAGTAGCACAATTTATGATAGTGATTAACCATTCCCATGGCCAATCCTTGTCAAGCCTATCCACACCTCTCAATAACCATATCCATACCAAATGAATATAACATTACACTCAAACATATATAAGCCATTTTCGCATGGCTAACCAAAATTATACAAGTCCAAAGGGTCCATGACCCACAACAAACGGGTAGTCCTATACATGCCATTTCGAAGTTCAACCAAAATTGTACCAAAAGGGGGGCTTTGATAGTGTGGGCGACTTTGACTTCAAGATCCCGAGTCCGATAGCTGGAGAACCAAATCTATAAAATAGAGGAGCAATGAAACGGAGTAAGCAATTTATGCTTAGTAAGTTTTGAGCAAGGAATTCCAGCATAACAAAAGTATAGCATTCATATAGCTAAACGGATAATTTCATATGCACAAATTTTCGATATCATACTTGCTTCACATTACCAACCCTTATGTACATACACAAAAGATCAACTTAGCCAAAGGCCGGTAGCTCGTTTATCAACTGAGCGAATACTTATTTGTAAGGGCTCAACTAAATTCAAGCACATACGAAACATACCTCAATGTTGGGATGTTTCTAGAGTATTAACTGAAATTTTTACAGCAAGATCATTCATTCCCAAATCACGTACCTTCGGAATTTAACCGGATATAGCTCCTCGTTCAAATGCCTTCGGGACATAGCCCGGTTATAGTAACTCGCACAAATGCCTTCGGGACTTAACCCGGATTTAGTAACTCGCACAAATGCCTTCGGGCTTAGCCCGGAATTAGTATCTCGCACAAATGCCTTCGGATCTTAGTCCGGATACGGTCACTTAGCACAAAGCCTGCGGGACTTAGCCCGGACATCATTCAAATAACCATGCAAATTTAACAGTAAATCATGGCACATTCGTATTTCATTTTCGTTAACAAAACTCAAACACAAGACACTTATCATTCTTGCAATTTCGGCTCAATAGCCACACACAAAGAGCATGATTTTGATTTGCTTAAAACATGATCTAATTAAATCATAATTTAAGCTCTTTTACTCAAGAACTTACCTCGGATGTTGTCGAACGATTCTGATGGCTACTCGACCACTTTTTCCTTTCCCTTATCCAACTGGGGTCCTCTAAGCTCTTGAGCTAATTCAAACAAATTTAACTCATTAAAGTCTCATTTTGCTAGCTTATGGCCGAATATGACAAGGAGTTTGATAGGTCATATGGCCACCCTTTTAGCTCAAATGCACAATGGTCATACGCATTTTTAATCACATCAAGCAATTTAATACAATTCATTCGAACATCAAAAGAGAAGCTCAAGGTACTTAGCCCATATATACATTAGACATTAGAGTCACATGTGTACGAAATCACGAATCGAATTCAACATACTAGCTAATATTTCCCCTTAGCCGAATTTTCTAAGTCAAGCTAAAGCCATCAATAGGCTACCTATGGCCGAACATACACATAGTTTACGTACTTATTCATGTGGCCGAACATACATATCTATGTTAAGGCCGATTGCAACACTTAATACATTCTACAAGTATGGTTACTTGTATTGACTAAACACCATTTTGTTTCAAGTTCAAAACTTGGCTAATACACACATATATACACTAGTAAAGCATCCTCTCCCTTTCCATCAATTTAACACATGCATTACTCATTAATATACAAAAATTATATTCGGCCTTAGCACACAACTTGCTAGCCGATTCTTCTCCATCTAGCAACCAATGCACATATGTGCTCACTCAAAAATGCTAAAAAGAAGATTCAAGAATCATCAATCCACCATCACATGCATCATTAACAAGCTTCATATTTAGCATGCAATGGCATTAACACAAAATCCACCTAGGCCGAATATCATCCCCATGACATAGCAAAGATTTGAACCATGGGCTAATTAGAACTCAAGCTAGCAACTAAAAACATGCATGAATCTCATGGCACAACCTCAAACATACCTTGATCTAGATACAAGTATGGCCAAACCTCCTCCTAATCCTCTTCCAAACCAAACATGAAGCAAGAACTCCTTCCTCCTTCCTTAGAATTTTCGGCCAAAAGAAGATGAAAAAGGATGAACAAAATTTTTCTTTTCTTTTCTTTAACTCACGGCAATGGGGGGGGAAACAACCACACACTTTTTTTTTGTTTCCATTTCTTTATTACCCATACTCCTTATTTTATTTTTCCTAACATACCTCACTAACATAACATTTTTGTGACATGTTTCCACTCATAGCATGGCCGGCCACTATGCCTTAATTTGGGTAAATTGACATGCAAACCCATCATTTTCACAATATGCATTAATAGGCCACTTTGCATTTGCCTAGCACATTTCAAAATTTTCTCACATAAGTCCTATTTGATAAAATTCACTTACAATTAACAAAATTCAAACACGAAATTTTCACACATGCACATGTACATATAATGAGCATCAATTATGACGGTTAATTATTTTTACGACTCGGTTTAGCCGTCCCGAAACCAATTCCCGACTAGGGTCAATTTTGGGCTGTCACAACTCTCCCCCACTTAAGAAATTTTCGTCCCCGAAAATCTTACCGGTAAATAGGTTTGGGTATCGTTCTTTCATTGAGCTCTCGGTTTCCCAAGTAGCTTCCTCGATCCCGTGTTTGAGCCATAACACCTTCACTAACGGAACCCTTTTGTTTCGCAACTCCTTCACTTCACGAGCTAGGATACGCATCGGTTCTTCTTCATAACTCATATCGGCTTGAATTTCAACCTCTGATGGGCTAATTATGTGCGATGGATCAGATCGATAGCGTCGAAGCATCGAAACATGAAAGACGTCGTGAATCTTTTCAAGCTCAGGGGGCAAAATCAATCTATACGCAACCGGACCAACTCGTTCAGAGATTTCGTACGGCCCAATGAATCTCGGGCTCAACTTGCCCTTACGGCCAAACCTGAGTACCTTTTTCCAAGGTGTAACTTTAAGGAACACTTTATCTCCCACCTGATATTCAATGTCTTTTCGTTTCAAATCCACATACGATTTTTAACGATCTGTGGCTGCTTTCAGACTTTCACGGATTACCTTTACTTTCTGTTCGGCATCTTTAATCAAATCAACTCCGAAAATTTTACTTTCACCGAGCTCGGTCCAAAACAATGGTGTACGACATTTAGGACCGTACAAAGCCTCGTAAGGTGCCATCTTAATACTTGATTGAAAACTATTGTTGTAAGCGAATTCAATCAAAGGTAAATACCGTTCCCATGAACCACTGAACTCGAGGATGCAACATCTCAACATATCCTCAAGTATCTGAATTGTCCGCTCGGATTGACCATCGGTTTGGGGGTGAAAAGCAGTGCTAAAATGCAGCTTGGTACCCAAAGCTTCTTGCAATTTCTTCCAAAATCGTGAGGTGAATCTCGGATCTCTATCCGACACGATAGAAATAGGTACCCCGTGTAATCTCACAATCTGAGAAACGTACAATTCAGCTAGTTTATCCAATGAAAAATTCGTACGCACGGGGATAAAGTGAGCCGACTTTGTCAACCTATCGACAACAACCCAAATCGCATCTTTCTTACTTGCTGACAATGGCAGTCCGGACACAAAGTCCATTGTGACTCGATCCCATTTCCACTCAGGTATCATGATCGGCTGAAGTAATCCTGAAGGCACTTGATGTTCCGCTTTCACTTGTTGACATATTAAACATCTCGAAACAAAGTCGGAGATGTCTCGTTTCATACCATGCCACCAAAACCAACGTTTCAAATCGTTGTACATTTTCGTACTCCCTAGGTGAATTGACATTCGGCTACAATGGGCTTCGTTCAGAATCATCGAAATGAGTTTCGAATTCCTTGGAACACACAAACGACTTCTGAACCTCAAACAATCATCATCATCAATTTGAAACTCCGATTCCTTGTTCGGAGCACACTCAGCCCGTTTTGCAACCAATTCATCATCAACTTTCTGGGCTTCACGAATTTGATGAATCAATAATGGTTTGGCTTTTAATTCAGCTACTAACACATTGTCGGGTAGAACAGACAAGTGCACATTCATCGCTCGTAAAGCAAACAATGATTTCCGGCTTAAGGCGTCCGCAACCACATTAGCCTTTCCCGGGTGGTAATCAATGACAAGCTCGTAATCTTTCAACAACTCAAGCCAACGTCTTTGTCGCAGATTTAAGTCTCTTTGAGTCATCAAATATTTGAGACTTTCGTGATCCGAAAATACATGGCACTTTTCACCAAATAAGTAATGTCGCCATATTTTTAAAGCAAATACGATGGCAGCTAGTTCAAGATCATGGGTCGGATAATTTTTCTCATGTGGCTTTAATTGTCTCGACGCATAGGCCACCACTCGACCTTCTTGCATCAATACGCAACCCAACCCAAGTAGGGATGCGTCACTATAAATGACAAACTCTTTGCCTGATTCGGGTTGCACTAAAATTGGAGCTTCAGTCAAATAAGTTTTTAGTTGATCAAAACTTTTCTGACATTTCTCCGTCCATTCGAACTTAACATCCTTTTGAAGTAGCTTCGTCATTGGTGTGGCTATCATCGAGAAACCTTTGACAAATCGTCGGTAATAACTGGCGAGCCCCAGGAAGCTCTGAACTTCGGTAATATTTCTTGGAGGCTTCCAATTAAGTATGGCTGAAATTTTGTTCGGGTCAACTCGAATACCCGATGCGGATACCACATGACCCAAGAAGCTAACCTCTCTTAACCAGAACTCACTCTTACTGAACTTAGCATATAACTGCTTATCCCGCAAAATTTGCAACACCAGTCTCAGGTGCTCAGCATGTTCGGTCTCATCTCTTGAATAGACCAAGATGTCATCAATGAACACAACTACGAACCGATCCAAATATGGTTTGAAGATCCGATTCATCAAATCCATAAATACCGCAGGGGCATTAGTGAGCCCAAACGGCATCACTAAGAACTCGTAGTGACCATATCTCGTCCTGAAGGCAGTTTTGGGTATGTCCGATTCTCGAATTCGCAACTGATAATAGCCCGATCTCAGATCTATTTTGAGAACATTGAGTCTCCCTTCAGTTGGTCGAACAAATCATCGATACGCGGTAACGAATATTTGTTCTTTATCGTCACTTTATTCAGTTGACGATAGTCAATGCACAACCTCATGGTTCCGTCCTTCTTTTTCACGAACAATACTGGTGCACCCCAAGGTGAGAAACTTGGTCGAGCAAAACCTCTATCCGTCAATTCTTGCAACTGAGCTTTCAACTCTTTTAACTCGGTTGGTGCCATACGATACGGAGCTATCGAAATCGGCGTAGTCCCAGGTACAAGCTCAATACCAAACTCTACCTCCCGAACAGGTGGTAAACCCGGTAATTCTTCAGGAAAGACATCCGGGTATTCACAAACCACTGGCACAAATTCGGGTTTCTTTTCTAATTCTTTGTCATCAAGTACATACGCAAGGTATGCTTCGCACCCTTTTCTTACATATTTCTGGGCCAACATTGAGGATATTACAGCTGGCAACCCATCCAAGTCCGTAGACTCAACTCGGATTACTTCGTTATTTGCGCACCTCAATTCAATAGTGTTGCTTTTGCAATTCACAACTGCATCATGCACGGTCAACCAATCCAACCCGAGAATAACATCAAATTCATTAAAAAGCATCAAGTCCGCCGGAAAAAAGGAACCTCGAATTACTAGGGGACATTTCTTACACACTTTGTCGACAAGCACGTAACGACCCAAGGGATTTGACACCCGAATTACGAACTCAGTAGACTCAATAGGTAAAGTCTTACTGGATGCTAAGGTTTCACATATGTAAGAATGAGTAGAACCGGGGTCAATCAAAGCAATGACATTAGTATCAAAGAGAGTAAAAGTACCGGTAATAACATCAGGCGAAGAAGCATCCTCGCGAGCACGTATAGCATAAGCTCTAGCAGGCGCACGAGCCTCGGATCTGGTCGTAGCATCTCTAGATCCTCTCTGACCACCACTAGCATTGCCCGTATTTCCAGATGGTCTACCTCGAGCAGTGGTAGCACCCGGTTTCCCACTCTGATTTACATTCTGTTCAGACAACCTCGGGCAATCTTTAATGAAGTGGTCAACTGATCCGCACTTGTAACAGGAGCGGTCAGGGAATCTACAACTCCCCAAATGCCATTTACCGCAATATCGACATTTCGTTCTGTCTCGACGTTCATTCCCAACACTGGCGACCGAAGTGCCTCGTGTACCCACAGGGGGTCGATCACGATCTCGTCTAAAAAGGCCCGAAGTGCCTCTCGACCAGCCCACATCATCTCGAAATTTCTTCGATGCCTGTTGAAGAGACTTTCCCGAAGATCTTTTACGAAACTCTCCAGTTCCCTCATCAACTTTTTGTTTTTCTTTTCTAAGCTCTTTGGCTTTGCAAGCTCGCTCGACAAGTACTACGAACTCTCGTATTTGAAGAACGCCAACGAACATTTTTATATCTTCATTCAGCCCATCCTGAAGCGTTTACACATGATAGCCTCGGACGAAACACATTCCCGAGCGTATTTGCTAAGTCTAACAAATTTTTGCTCGTAATCAGTAACCGACATGGAACCTTGCTTAAGCTCAAGAAATTCCTTCCATTTTTGATCAACAAATCTCTGACTGATATACTTTTTCCGAAACTCAGTTTGGAAAAACTCCCAAGTTACTTGCTCTCGGGGCACAACAGAAGTCAGAGTACTCCACCAATAGTAGGCAGAATCACGTAGCAAGGAGATAGTACACTTTAGGCATTCATCGGGTGTACAAGATAGCTCATCGAGTACCCAGATAGTGTTGTCCAACCAAAATTCAGCTTGCTCGGCATCGTCGCTATCCGTAGCTTTAAATTCAGTAGCCCCATGTTTTCGGATTCTGTCAACTGGGGGCTTATTTGACCTTATTTGGTCAGTTACCGGAGGTATTGTACGTGCGGGGGTTGTATTAGTCGGGAATGGAGGTTGTGGAACAGCCGTATTAGTTCGAATGTATTGGTTGAACCAATCATTCATCACGCTATAGAAAGCTTGTCTAGCTTCATCATTCGGGTTACTAGCATTAGGTTGAGAGTCCGCCGGCGCTGTCCCTTGTGCGGGAGCAGGCGCTACACTCTCAAGATCATCAGCTACCGCTTGGTCGGGATCGGGATCCATTACTATAAATAAACACCTTTACAATTGTCAGAAATCACCACACTATCAAATAATCACATAAAATGGCATGTATAGCTAGACCCAACGCATTACGGTAGTCCTAGAATCGACTAAACCGTAGCTCTGATACCAATCAAATGTAACACCCCGAACCCGAGACCGACACCGGAGTCGAACACGAGGTGTTAACAGACTTTAAACCCCTTATAAAAAAATATTTCCCAGACACTACCAATCTGCGTACTAGTCGCTTTAAAAATCATATCTTGAGTTTCACAACTCGAAAATCAGTTTCGCGATTTTTCCATGAAACTAGACTCATATCCCCATCTACATATTTTTTCTAGAATTTTTGGTCGGGCCAATTAGTACAGTTTATTAGTCAAAGTCTCCCATGTTACAGGGACCGACTACACTGACCTTTGCGTAATACGACTTGGATATCTCCCTGCACAGAGCTTCAATACTGATGCCGTTTGTTTCTATAGAAACTAGACTCAGAGAGGAATCTATACATATATGGCATGACTTCTAATTATCTCTGGTTAATTTATAATGAATTTCCAAAGTCGGAACAGGGAATCCAGAAACCGTTCTGGCCCTGTCTCACGAGAACCTGAATATCTCTTAACATACTGTCCGTATGATTGTTTCGTTACTTTCCTATGAAAATAGATTCATCAAGGTTAGTATACATAATTTATTCACTATTTAATTCAATTCCTACTATTTTTAGTGAATTTCCAAATCTACATCACTGCTGCTGTCAGCATCTGCCTTTAAGGTAGACTTTACCTATTTCATAGTTTCCATGATTCAACTAGCCCTTTTTGCATAAGTAGCACAATTTATGATAGTGATTAACCATTCCCATGGCCAATCCATGTCAAGCCTATCCACACCTCTCAATAACCATATCCATACCAAATGATTATAACATTACACTCAAGCATATATAAGCCATTTTCGCATGGCTAACCAAAATTATACAAGTCCAAAGGTCCATGACCCACAACAAACGGGTAGTCCTATACATGACATTTCGAAGTTCAACCAAAATTGTACCAAAAGGGGGCTTTGATAGTGTGGGCGACTTTGACTTCAAGATCCCGAGTCCGATAGCTGGAGAACCAAATCTATAAAACAGAGGAGCAATGAAACGGAGTAAGCAATTTATGCTTAGTAAGTTTTGAGCAAGGAATTCCAGCACAACAAAAGTATAGCATTCATATAGCTAAACGGATAATTTCATATGCACAAATTTTCGATATCATACTTGCTTCACATTACCAACCCTTATGTACATACACAAAAGATCAACTTAGCCAAAGGCTGGTAGCTCGTTTATCAACTGAGCGAATACTTATTTTAAGGGCTCAACTAAATTCAAGCACATACGAAACATACCTCAATGTTGGGATGTTTCTAGAGTATTAACTGAAATTTTTACAGCAAGATCATTCATTCCCAAATCACGTACCTTCGGAATTTAACCGGATATAGCTCCTCGTTCAAATGCCTTCAGGACATAGCCCGGTTATAGTAACTCGCACAAATGCCTTCGGGACTTAACCCGGATTTAGTAACTCGCACAAATGCCTTCGGGCTTAGCCCGGAATTAGTATCTCGCACAAATGCCTTCGGATCTTAGTCCGGATATGGTCACTTAGCACAAAGCCTTCGGGACTTAGCCCGGACATCATTCAAATAACCATGCACATTTAACAGTAAATCATGGCACATTCGTATTTCATTTTCGTTAACAAAACTCAAACACAAGACACTTATCATTCTTGCAATTTCGGCTCAATAGCCACACACAAAGAGCATGATTTTGATTTGCTTAAAACATGATCTAATCAAATCATAATTTAAGCTCTTTTACTCAAGAACTTACCTCGGATGTTGTCGAACGATTCCGATGGCTACTCGACCACTTTTTCCTTTCCCTTATCCAACTGGGGTCCTCTAAGCTCTTGAGCTAATTCAAACAAATTTAACTCATTAAAGTCTCATTTTGCTAGCTTATGGCCGAATATGACAAGGAGTTTGATAGGTCATATGGCCACCCTTTTAGCTCAAATACACAATGGTCATACGCATTTTTAATCACATCAAGCAATTTAATACAATTCATTCGAACATCAAAAGAGAAGCTCAAGGTACTTAGCCCATATATACATTAGACATTAGAGTCACATGTGTACGAAATCACGAATCGAATTCAACATACTAGCTAATATTTCCCCTTAGCCGAATTTTCTAAGTCAAGCTAAAGCCATCAATAGGCTACCTATGGCCGAACATACACATAGCTTATGTACTTATTCATGTGGCCGAACATACATGTCTATGTTGGGGCCGATTGCAACACTTAATACATTCTACAAGTATGGTTACTTGTATTGACTAAACACCATTTTGTTTCAAGTTCAAAACTTGGCTAATACACACATATATACACTAGTAAAGCATCCTCTCCCTTTCCATCAATTTAACACATGCATTACTCATTAATATACAAAAATTATATTCGGCCTTAGCACACAACTTGCTAGCCGATTCTTCTCCATCTAGCAACCAATGCACATATGTGCTCACTCAAAAATGCTAAAAAGAAGATTCAAGAATCATCAATCCACCATCACATGCATCATTAACAAGCTTCATATTTAGCATGCAATGGCATTAACACAAAATCCACCTAGGCCGAATATCATCCCCATGACATAGCAAAGATTTGAACCATGGGCTAATTAGAACTCAAGCTAGCAACTAAAAACATGCATGAATCTCATGGCACAACCTCAAACATACCTTGATCTAGATACAAGTATGGCCAAACCTCCTCCTAATCCTCTTCCAAACCAAACATGAAGCAAGAACTCCTTCCTCCTTCCTTAGAATTTTCGGCCAAAAGAAGATGAAAAAGGATGAACAAAATTTTTCTTTTCTTTTCTTTAACTCACGGCAATGGGGGGGAAACAACCACACACTTTTTTTTTGTTTCCATTTCTTTATTACCCATACTCCTTATTTTATTTTTCCTAACATACCTCACTAACATAACATTTTTGTGACATGTTTCCACTCATAGCATGGCCGGCCACTATGCCTTAATTTGGGTAAATTGACATGCAAACCCATCATTTTCACAATATGCATTAATAGGCCACTTTGCATTTGCCTAGCACATTTCAAAATTTTCTCACATAAGTCCTATTTGATAAAATTCACTTACAATTAACAAAATTCAAACACGAAATTTTCACACATGCACATGTACATATAATGAGCATCAATTATGACGGTTAATTATTTTTACGACTCGGTTTAGCCGTCCCGAAACCACTTCCCGACTAGGGTCAATTTTGGGCTGTCACAACTCTCCCCCACTTAAGAAATTTTCGTCCCCGAAAAGCTTACCGGTAAATAGGTTTGGGTATCGTTCTTTCATTGAGCTGTCGGTTTCCCAAGTAGCTTCCTCGATCCCGTGTTTGAGCCATAACACCTTCACTAACGGAACCCTTTTGTTTCGCAACTCCTTCACTTCACGAGCTAGGATACGCATCGGTTCTTCTTCATAACTCATATCGGCTTGAATTTCAACCTCTGATGGGCTAATTATGTGCGATGGATCAGATCGATAGCGTCGAAGCATCGAAACATGAAAGACGTCGTGAATCTTTTCAAGCTCAGGGGCAAAATCAATCTATACGCAACCGGACCAACTCGTTCAGAGATTTCGTACGGCCCAATGAATCTCGGGCTCAACTTGCCCTTACGGCCAAACCTGAGTACCTTTTTCCAAGGTGTAACTTTAAGGAACACTTTATCTCCCACCTGATATTCAATGTCTTTTCGTTTCAAATCCACATACGATTTTTAACGATCTGTGGCTGCTTTCAGACTTTCACGGATTACCTTTACTTTCTGTTCGGCATCTTTAATCAAATCAACTCCGAAAATTTTACTTTCACCGAGCTCGGTCCAAAACAATGGTGTACGGCATTTAGGACCGTACAAAGCCTCGTAAGGTGCCATCTTAATACTTGATTGAAAACTATTGTTGTAAGCGAATTCAATCAAAGGTAAATACCGTTCCCATGAACCACTGAACTCGAGGATGCAACATCTCAACATATCCTCAAGTATCTGAATTGTCCGCTCGGATTGACCATCGGTTTGGGGGTGAAAAGCAGTGCTAAAATGCAGCTGGTACCCAAAGCTTCTTGCAATTTCTTCCAAA